>NW_019957600.1:0-185468 GCF_002910315.2 Salvelinus sp. IW2-2015 | reverse complement strand
CCTTAAAAGAGTTAGATGCACTATTGTAAAGTGGTTGTTCCACTGGATATCATAAGGTGAATGCACCAATTTGTAAGTCGCTCTGGATAAGAGCGTCTGCTAAATGACTTAAATGTAATGTAAATGTAATGGCTGGAACGGAACTAATGGAATGGCATCAAACACATGGAAACCATGTGATACCACTCCACTGATACTGCTTCAGCCATTACCATGAGCCCGTCCTCCCCAATTAAGGTGCCAACAACCCCCTGTGTTCAATATGTACGTTTATTACTCTTTTTGTTTTTAAACAACCATTATTTGTGGCATTTATTGTTTTGTATTTGTATGTATATTTAACAGAACAAGGTGAATTTATTCTGGGTATAATTGAGTGCAGTAGTGCTAATTATGAGAGCATAATAAAATGGGTCATCAGGCCTCACAATGAAAGCTAGTCCATAGCTAATTATAGTACATGATGACTTTGATCTCAAAGGTGAGGGAGTTGGATTATGCTGTGCCTCATTTGAATACAAATGTATCTGCATAGTTCTCCACTTGGGGATACCTCACACATTTTTATGAACTGTTATAAAATATATGAACTATAAACTCTGTGAACTATGTAATTTGTACATGATATGTATTTTATACATGATCTAACCATGCCATCTCTCACCCCCAGCTGTTTCTATGAGAGGGACAGTCTATGTGATGAGTAGGACTTCATACAGCCAGGGAACATATGGTCTCAGTGTATGACAGCTGGGATTCAATCAACCACTCTGTCCAAACTCATATTACAGATTAACTGTAAATGTTTTAGGTAGATATATTAATATTGTGGTTATGTGAATGAGAAATTCCATTCCATCTCTCCGTAGAGACAGTTATCATGCAAAGAGCCTTGGCTTCGACAACAATGTTCTTCAGAAATGCAGAGTACAGAATGAATAGGGTGTACCAGTTAATATGAATACATAGCTCTCGCTCTGTTGGTGTCCTTGGTTTCTGAAAGGCCTTCCTCTATTGGCTAGGTATGTCGAGTGGGGGACAGAGTCAATAGCACCGTTGGACTATCTCCTCTGCAGCCTAAGAGCTTTGCCTATGTATTGAGTGGGGATCCAGGATGCTGGGGAAGCATTTTTGAATGGTCAAGGTCAGACAACAAAGGCATTTCAGTCTTTTGTGTTGTTGTGTCCGTGTGTGTGTGTGTGTGTTTGTTTGTTTGTTTGTGTTTTCCATCACTTTCTTTAATTAAGTGAACAAAGACAGCGGGCCTGAATCGTAAAGCACAATAACATTGTTTGCCTGTATACTGTACCAAGTAGCTTTTTCTTCTCAATCAAGAGCTGGAGGTGATTTGGATTTCAGTAATTGCTAGTGTTGAATAATGTATGACAGCATTTTATAGCAGGGTTTCTCTTTACATTCCACCATACATCGTTGGACCACAGAAAAAGGTTGAATTGATAAGTTCATGTCACCTCTTATGAGAGGTCTTATGTCTTTTCAACTCCCACTGTTGATCTCTACACTGTCACTTCACCAATCATGACCTGTAAGTGTATTTTTCATGCTCTCACCTTTGCCTGTTATAATTGTGTCACTAATTCCTCATTATGGACGTTGTATTTCTTGCTGCACTTTTGTAAAGCAGGGCTACCTTGCAAAAGAGACATTGTTCTCAATGGGACTTCCTTGTAGAAATAAAGTTTAAATCAAGTAATCATGTAATAGATCTGCATTCTACTGATAGATCAGTCATAATTCCAGTATCAACACATATCAACATATTTGGCTTCAGTTTGAAGACCACTCATTTTCACTTCCATTTCCCAAGTTTCTGTACTTACTTCACCAGTGAACTTAGCGAACACTAATAATATCTGTGGTCATCTGTTAAGCCATCTGAATTAAGCACATCCCATGCTTATCTGATGAAATAGGGACAGCTTATTCCCTATGATATCATCCTGAATCCTGGATCTAATGTCTTGTCAGCTGGACATGTCCTCCACGTGTGATAGGGAGCTTATAAAACTATGAGAATTCAGAAAGGCACGTTTCAGGGTTCCCATCAAATCCCTTGGATGACGGGCAGCGGGAGAAATTCGTTTTCCCTGCTAAAGCCGTTATTTCCCCCAGGATTGGACTGAAACAGACCATACATTTATATATCTCTGGTTCAAACAGACAGTCCTCAGAGCTTTAGGTTTAAAATAATTCTAAGGGTTATCCATTGTCTAAAGGTTTCTTCTTTTATCAAATGGAGTCAGGACATTAAAGTTGAATAGTGTCGCAGAAATCCTGTGTTTTGTTAAAGATAGATTAGGAATATTGAATTGTTGTTGAAATACACAGTGTACAGTGCCTTCAGAAAGTATTCACACCCCTTGACCTTTTCAACATTTTGTTGTGTTACAGCCTGAATTGTGTCACTGGCCGACACACAATACCCCGTAATGTCAAAGTGGAATTATGTTTTTCCAAATTTTTACAAATTTATATCAAATGTAAAGCTGAAATGTCTTGAGTCAATAAGTATTCAACCCCTTTGTTATGGCAAAGCTAAATAAGTTCAGGAGAAAAAAATTTGCTTAACAAGTTACGGTGCATTCGGAAAGTATTCAGACCCCATGACTTTTTCCACATTTTGTTACGTTACAGCCTTATTCTAAAATGGATTAAATAACAAAAAAATCCTCATAAATCTAAACACAATACCCCATAATGACAAAGTGAAAAGAGGTTTTTAGAAATTTGTGCAAGTTTTTATTGATTTAAAAGAACTGTATACTTATTTACATAAGTATTCAGACACTTTGCAATGTGACTCGAAATTGAGCTCAGGTGCATCCTGTTTCCATCATCCTTGAGATGTTTCTACAACTTGATTGGAYTCCACCTGTGGTCAATTCAATTGATTGGGCATGATTTTGAAAGGCAAACAACTGTCTATATCAGGTCCAATAGTTGACAGTGCATGTCACAGCAAAAACCAAGCCATGAGGTCGAAGGATTGTCCATAGAGCTCCGAGACAGCATTGTGTTGACGCACAGATCAGGGGAAAGGTACCGCAGGGGAAGAATTCTGCAGCATTGAAGGTCTCCAAGAACTCAGTGGCCTCTATCATTCTTAAATGGAAGAAGTTTGAAACCACCAAGGCTCTTTCTAGAGCTGGCTGCCCGGCCAAACTGAGCAATTGGGGGAGAAGGGCCTTGGTCAGGGAGGTGACCAAGAACCCAATGGTCACTCTGAAAGAGCTCCAGAGTTCCTCTGTGGAGATGGGAGAACCTTCCAGAAGGACAACCATCTCTACAATACTCTACCAATCAGGCCCTTATGGTAGAGTGGCCAGACGGAAGTCACTCCTCAGTAAAAGGCACATGACAGCCCACTTGGAGTTTGCCAAAAAACACCTAAAGACTCTCAGACCATGAGAAACAAGATTCTCTTGTCTGGTAAAACCAAGATTGAACTCTTTGGCCTGAATGCCAAGTGTCACATCTGGAGGAAACCAGGCACCATCCCTACAGCAAAGCATGGAGTTTAGCAGCATCATGCAGTGGTGATTTTTTTTCAGGGGCAGGGACTGGGAGACTAGTCAGGATCAAGAGAAGGATGAACGGAGCAAAGTACTGTCACGACTTCCGCCGAAGTCCGTCCCTCTCCTTGTTCGGGCGGTGTTCGTCCCTCATGTCCTTGTCGGAGATTGTTTTGATTGTATGTGATGTGCTATTTAGTGTTGGTGTGCGACGGGTTTTGTACCCACGTTGTTATTTTGTACATTTTGGTTGTTTTGGAGTTCTGACAGCATTTATTAAACAACTCCGTTTATACCAAGTTCGTTCTCCTGCGCCTGACTTCCCTGCCACCAACACGCACCCCTTACAAGTACAGATAGATCCTTGATGAAAACCTGCTCCAGAGCACTTAGGACCTCAGAATGGGGCAAAGGTTCACCTTCCAACAGGACAACGACCCTAAGCATACAAGACAACGCAGGAGTGGCTTCGGGACAAGTCTCTGAATGTTCTTGAGTGATCCAGCCAGAGCCCGGACTTAAACCCGATCGAACATCGCTGGAGAGACCTGAAAATAGCTGTGCAGTGACGCTCCCCATCCAACCTGACAGAACTTGAGAGGATCTGCAGAGAAGAATGAGAGAAACTCTCCAAATACAGTTGTGCCAAGTTTGTAGTGTCACACCCAAGAAGACTTGAGGCTGTAATCGTTGTCAAAGCTGCTTCAACAAAGTAAAGGGTCGGAATACTTATGTACATGTGATATTATTATTTTTTATACATTTGCAAAAATGTCTAAAAAACTGTTTTTGCTTTGTGATAATGGGGTATTGTGTGTAGATTGATGAGGGAAAAAACAATTTAATACATTTTAGAAGAAGACTGAAATGTAACAAAATGTGGAAAAAGTCAAGGGGTATGAATACTTTCCCAATGCACTGAACATAATAAGTTGCATGGACTCACTCTGTGTGCAATAATAGTATTTAACATTTTTGAATGACTCATCTCTGTACCCCACACATACAATTATCTGTAAGGTCCCTCAGTTGAGAGTGAATTTTAAACACAGATTCAACCACAAAGACCAGGGAGGTTTTCCAATGCCTATTAAAGAAGGGCACCTATTGGTAGATGAGTCAAAAAAAAAAAATATATATATTGAATATGCCTTTGAGCATGGGGAAGTTATTAATTACACTTTGGATGCTGTATCAATACACCCAGTCACTACAAAGATACAGGCGTCCTTCCTAACTCAGTTGCCAGAGAGGATAGAAACCGCTCAGGGATTTCACCATGGGGCCAATGGTGGCTTTAAAACAGTTAGAGTTTAATGGCTGTGATAGGAGAAAACTGAGGATGCATCAACAACATTGTATACTGAAAAATATAAACGCAACATGTAAAGTGTTGGTCCCATGTTTTATGAGCTGAAATAAAAGATCCCAGAAATTGTCTACACGCACAAAAAGCTTACTTTATCTAAAATGTTGTGCACAAATTTGATTACATCCCTGTTATTGAGCATTTCTCATTTGCCAAGATAATCCATCCACCTGACAGGTGTGGCATATCAAGAAGCTGATTAAATAGCATGATCATTACAGAGGTGCACCTTGTGCTGGGGACAATAAAATACCACTCTAAAATGTGCTGTTTTGACACACAACACAATGCCACAGATGTCTCAAGTTGAGGGAGCATGCAATTGGCATGCTGACTGCAATAATTTCCAACAGAGTTGTTTGCCAGAGAGTTGAATGTTCATTTCTCTACCATAAGCCGCCTCCAACGTCGTTCTAGAGAATTTGGCAGTACGTCCAACCGGCCTCATGTCCAACCGGCCTCACAACTGCAGACCACGTGTAACCATGCCACCCGGACAGCTGGTCTGAGACAGCTGATGAAACTGATGAGTATTTCTGTCTGTAATAAAGCCCTTTTTTGGTGAAAAACTAATTCTGATTGGCTGGGCCTAGCTCCCCAGTGGGTGGGCATGGCTCCTATGTGGGTGGGCTTATACCCTCCCAGGCCCACACATGGCTGTACCCCTGCCCAGTCATGTGAAATCCATAGATTAGGGCTCTGATTCAGAGGGGTTGGGTTAAATGAGGAAGACACATTTCAGTTGAATACATTCAGTTGGACAACTGACTAGCTATCCCCTTTGCCTAATACATTTATTTCAATTGACTGATTTCCTTATAGGAACTGTAACTGAGTAAAATCGTTGAAATTGCTGCATGTTGCGTTTATATTTTTGCTCAGTAGTTACTCCACAACACTAACCTAAATGACTGTACAAAATAAAATATTCCAAAACATACATCCTGTTTGCAACAAGGCACTAAAGCAATACCGCAAAACATGGAGCTGCCTTCTACAAAGTATTAACTCAGGGGTGTGAATACTTATGTTAATGAGATATTTAATTTTCAATAAACATTTCTAAAAACATGTTTTCACTGTCATTATAGGGTATTGTGCGTAGATGGATGAGATGGATATGTTTTATTTAATCAATTTTGAATTCAAGCTATAACAACAAAATGTGTAATTAGTCAAGGGGTATGAATACTTTCTGAAGGCATTGAAGAGAATGTTCTACATGTCAAGTCAGCTTTGACATTGGACTTTGAACTCCCTCTGTGACGGTCATAACAGGGTTTGACTGACAGCCCTTTGGCCGCTTCTGTTCCTGTCTACGTGCGTCCTTCAGCCCTCATCACCGTCAACTATATGACATCACCAGGAAGAGAGAGGGGCAGAAAGTGGGCCTTTTAAAGCTTGTTTAAGGTGCATTGGGCCAGCGTGTCAGTTATGCTCTATCCACCTCTCTCGCTCTCTGTCCACGTCAGCATGCAGCTCTGGCTGCAACCCTGTGGCCAACTGTTCTCTTTTTTTTGCAGAAGGGCACAAAAGTCCATGTTTTAAAATGCTTACCAGGCTCTGGCTTCATTTAGTGGCCATAACGCAGATCCGCAGTGTTTCATTGGGAACTTAGTCCCGTGGGGAAACATTGAGTGACTGAACAAGCAGCACTTTTGCTCTGCTGCTAGTGTTGTTGGTGGTGTGGTGCCTCAGTAAGTTACTGGTAAGGAAACTCAATGTGACTTCCTATAACTTTTGTTCTCCATGCTAATGGCCAGATGGAGCATATCTAACCCTAGTAGAAGACTCCTGACATATCAAAACTTACATGCTGTTGTTGCCAAATTTGTAAAAACAAAAAGAAAATACATAACACTGACAGGTTAAAGGCCTTACAAGGACATATACAGTTGAAGTCGGAAGTTTACATACACTTAGGTTGGGGTCATTAAAACTAGTTTTTCAACCACTCCGCAAATTTCTTGTTAACAAACTATAGTTTTGGCAAGCCGGTCAGGACATCTACTTTGTGCATGACACAAGTAATTTCTCCAACAATTGTTCACAGACAGAATATTTCACTTATAATTCACTGTATCACAATTGCAGTGGGTCAGAAGTTGACATACACTAAGTTGACTGTGCCTTTAAACAGCTTGGAAAATTCCAGAAAATGATGTCATGGCTTTAGAAGCGTTTGATAGGCTAATTGACATCATTTGAATCAATTGAAGGTGTACCTGTGGATGTATTTCAAGGCCTACCTTCGAACTCAATGCCTCTTCGCTTGACATCATGGAAAAATTCAAAAAATCATTTTTTGCAGACCTCCACAAGTCTGGTTCATCCTTGGGAACAATTTCCAAACGCCTGAAGGTACCACAATCATCTGTACAAAAAATAGTACGCAAGTATAAACACCATGGGACCACGCAGCCGTCATACCACTCAGGAAGGAGACGCGTTCTGTCTCCTAGAGATGAATGTACTTTGGTGTGAAAAGTGCAAATCAATCCCAGAACAACAGCAAAGGACCTTGTGAAGATGCTGGAGGAAACAGGTACAAAAGTATCTATATCCACATTAAAACGAGTCCTATATCGACATAACCTGAAAGGCCGCTCAGAAAGGAAGAAGCCACTGCTCCAAAACCGCCATAAAAAAAGCCAGATTATGGTTTGTAACTGAACATGGGGACAAACATCATACTTTTTGGAGAAATGTCCTCTGGTCTGATGAAACAAAAATAGAACTGTTCAGCCATAATGACCATTGTTATGTTTGGAGGAAAAAGGGTGAGGCTTGCAAGCTGAAGAATCATGTTGTGGGGGTGCTTTGCTGCAGGAGGGACTGGTGCACTTCACAAAATAGATGGCATCATGAGGTAGGAAAATTATGTGGATATATTGAAGCAATATCTCAAGACATCAGTCATGAAGTTAAAGCTTGGTCGCAAACGGGTCTTCCAAATGGACAATGACCCCACGCATACTTCCAAAGTTGTGGCAAAATGGCTTAAAAGGACAACAAAGTCAAGGTATTGGAGTGGCCATCACAAAGCCCTGACCTCAATCCTATAGAAAATTTGTAGGCAGAACTGAAAAAGCGTGTGCGAGCAAGGAGGCCTACAAACCTGACTTAGTTACACCAGCTCTGTCAGGAGGAATGGGCCAAAATCCACCCAACTTATTGTGGGAAGCTTGTGGAAGGCTACCCGAAATGTTTGACCCAAGTTAAACAATTTAAAGGCAATACTACAAATACAAATACTAATTTAGTGTATGTAAACTTCTGACCCACTGGGAATGTGATGAAAGAAATAAAAGCTGAAATAAATCATTCTCTCTACTATTATTCTGACATTTTTTTTTTTTTTAAATAAAGTGGTGATCCTAACTGACCTAAGACAGGGAATTTTTACTAGGATTAAATGTAAGGAATTGTGAAAAACTGAGTTTAAATGTACTTGGCTAAAGTGTATGTAAACTTCCGACTTCAACTGTAGTAAGTCCTCCGTTCCATATTGCAAGACTTTTAAAGATTTATAATTACTGGTACTTTAAAATTATGTTTCGGTTACCTTGTCCTCCAGATGTTTTGCTGTTTCCGCCCGCTGTACCAGATCCTTGTCTCTGTAAAACACACAATGTACACAAAAAATATTAGGTTTAGGACTTCCAATCTGTATTAATAGTATTTTTTAGAAGCGTTGTTCAAGGAAAACCCCCTCTAGACTCCATCAGGAAAATGTGACAATTCCCATGATCCTCTGGGTTTACAGACACTACCATCACAGTCCTCTTAAATATCATGGGTACACTATAATTAATGTCTTTCCATATCTGATGCAAAATAACAGTATAAGTCACCTACAGTGTGAAATCACAGCTCATCTTGTCTACATTCTGATGGATGATGCTGATTTTAATCACTTTCTATTACAAAAGCTCTACCTTTCGTCACATTAACTTGCAAATCAGCTCCATGCTCTGGGGAAATACAGAAGCGGTGTGTAAAAAGGTATCTTCATCTGCTCTGATTTGGGTAGCAAGAGCGTTCTGGGTAGCGAGGCTCCACTACGAGGTGAACCGGGTTCAGACACAATGTGCTGTTTGAGCTTCTGAGTGCAGGTACTGTCCAGATCCTACAGATGTAGGATCTTAATTTGAGCCCATTTGCTACAGTAGGAAAAATAATCCTGCAGCAACAGGAAATCTAAATTATTATGTGGATTATAACTAATGGACATTTTTTCATAAGGAAAATCAAGTCAAAATTACAAACGTAAGAAGCCTTTTTCTAAACCTCAAATACACTACATGTTTTACATTTCCTGCATTGCAGGAGCTCAGGTTGATCAAAGTAAGATCCTACATCTGTACACTAAAAGACCCAGGCACGGTAAAAGCAGATATTACATTAGAGAGGAGTACAGGAGTGACACTCGCTTTCACAATGGAGAGATTAGGGATGCTATTCTTAGAATCATATTATACTCATCCTTTTAATATGCCGCAGCGGTGCAAGTGAGAGAAGGGATATCACAGGGAATGACAAAGGAGGAGACTCTTACAAACTGTAAGGCATTAGGGTTGTTAACAGCAGCAGGCATGTTCTGGTGAGACGTTTCAAATAATTTCAATGTAAATAAATAGTGTAATTAAAAGTGGCAAATGTTTCTATTAATGATGTGTCACAAGATGTTCTCCAAAGTGTGAATGTTTTCCAAAGTGTGAATGATGGGTGTCTCTCAAGCGAGCAAGATTATACAGTAGCTATGCATCTAACCAACCCCATTTAGCAATCGGTCTGACTAAGGGATGATTACACAGTTTGGGACATTTTCTTAATTTATTGCAATGAAAGGTTAAGCATCAACGGACTGTAAATATATATATATGTTTACAGTATAGTCCACTGAAAAAGATCATGCTGTAATACCAAGGCTCATTTACCACAATGAAGGATGTTAAATGCAACAAGAAAAGGTGATTACATCAGATGATCTTGTCGTTTTCTACTCCACCATATCTAACCATGCTAATTCAACACTAAGCATCTCTCCTGTAATTGATGTCCCTGCGCCTGTGCTCAGGACTGTGTTGGTGTCTTCATTTATCTTTAGAGTCACAACAAATAATAGCTAGAGGGATTCAATGGAGAGGAGCACGAAGGAACCAAATTCCAATACTCGGTCACTGCCGCAAACATTACCACACCATTCATTCAATATGTACATCATTTACAAGCAACCACCCTGGAGAAACTTCCCTCTATATAACTTTCATAAGGACTACAACAACTCCACTGCTCACGGTCAACCACAATTGAATTATTCCACCTGAAATATTAAAAGGGCTATGCCTATCGTGTATTATATGAGTCCTTGCATTACTACAACATTATCTATTTGAAATGGTTTCTCTCATGCATTAGCTACCCAATGGCGTCATAAAGGTATTTCAGATCTTGCAAAGTCACCTTCCTCATCACCATATATCCCAGTATCCCAGTTTGTCTCCCCTCCGGATGGAGGGGTTGTCAGCTCATGTTTCCCTATGGCTAATCAGGGCTGTCTGATGAAGGGAATTTCTCCTCATGAACATAAGTAGAGGGGGATCGATACCTCCTGCAGTTCCAAGACTAGCACAGACAAACATTGGCAAGGAGAAGATGTGCTCAATTGGGTGGGACTGCAGCATCTATGCTTTCCTCCTCTCTCTGCAGGGTTTTCAACTGATTATCCAGAATCTGAGCCATAATGACAGTGTCTTAAGTTAGCCACTGACTGATATTTGTGCTGGGCATGTTTTAAAGCTTGGTACTGAAAAAACAGTCAAATCTGGATGGATCAATATATATTGTATGATTCTTTGTGTCTCATGAAACATCCATGTGTGTATCCATGAAACATCCATGTGTGTATCCATGAAACATCCATGTGTGTATCCATGAAACATCCATGTGTGTATCCATGAAACATCCATGTGTGTATCCATGAAACATCCATGTGTGTATCCATGAAACATCCATGTGTGTATCCATGAAACATCCATGTGTGTATCCATGAAACATCCATGTGTGTATCCATGAAACATCCATGTGTGTATCCATGAAACATCCATGTGTGTATCAATGAAACATCCATGAAACCTCTGTCACGCCCTGGCCTTAGTTATCTTTGTTTTCTTTATTATTTTAGTTAGGTCATGGTGTGACATGGGGGATGTTTGTGTGTTTTTGTCTATTCTAGGGTGTTTGTATTGTCTAGGGGGTTTTGTAGAGTTCATGGGGTTGTGTTCAGTGTAGGTGTTTATGTAAGTCTATGGTTGCCTGGATTGGTTCTCAATTAGAGACAGCTGTCTATCGTTGTCTCTGATTGAGAGCCATATTTAGGCAGCCATAGGCATTAGGTAGGTTGTGGGTAATTGTCTATGTCTTGAKGTTAGTTGCTTGTGTCGGCACTTTCGTTTGATAGCGTCACGGCCGTTGTTTTGTCTAGTTTGTATTAGTGTTCGTTTCATCTTCTATTAAAAATATGTATTTATATCACGCTGCGCCTTGGTCCTCTCTTTCACCCGAAGACGATCGTGACAACATCCATGTGTGTATCCATGAAACATCCATGTGTGTATCCATYAAACATCCATGTGTGTATCCATGAAACATCCATGTGTGTATCTATGAAACATTTCATGAGGATTTTTCTTCCCAATTCCAAACAAATCAGAGGAAATGCTATTGGATGGGGAGTTTACACTGCAACACAAACACAGGAGGAAATTGTTTATGTCGCTATCTTGTATTCTGGACTCTAGGGATTCACCCATAGAGCTATTCTCACCAGTACTTTCACCCCTATAACCCATTCCCTTTCGCCCACAGGTTCCCCATTTGGTCATGTCAGAGAGGCTTCCATGCTTTAATAGCCGAGGAGGTGAGGAGGCACAGTGCTACATGTTCTCCTTCTGCACATCTCTTCCTGCATCAGTAATGGAATGCTTTCAATCAATTTCCAACAGTGTGTGCAGTGCTTTGATGCTGAAGGGAGGAGGTAGTTGGAGTGGAGGGGGTGGGTGGGTGGGTGGAGGGGAGGGGGGAATGGGGGATTGAAACGTCCTTACAAGCCTAACAACCCAGCCTTATGGGGAAGCAGTCTAATTCAAGAAAAGTCTCTTATAAAATCCAAAATTGCATAAGACATTATTATTCTACTGGCTGTGAAATATGCAGATGTGAAATCACTGTTGTTGTTTACCTGTAAAAACACTTCCCAGCTCTCACCCGGGACACAATCTCTCATTACCTTGTCACAATACAAGGAGCTGCAACTCCTGTCTCAAAACAGTTATCATAATAGACGGATAGGCTGATGTTTCTTATGAAGTCAGAGTTGAAAGGCTCCCTCCTGCCTTCCTCCCTGCAGCTCCAAACAATCCCCAGTAGATAGGGAGGCTGTTTTGTTCTCGATGGCTGCTAATCCCAGTTCAAAGGGAAGAGCCGTGTCTCTGCATCAGGGCCCTGTAATGCCCATGAAATGAACTGATGCCTGCCTGACTGCCCTGTCTGTATGCCTGGGCTACGCTAACGTGGCTCCCATCACTAGAATCAGCAGCACTCTGATTAGGAGAAGAGAGCACAGCAAAGGCGCCCACACAACAACAACAAAAAACACACAAAAAACAGATCAAAAGGCACTGAAGCTGGAGGCAGGAGGCAGCCCTTCAGCTCGACCACAACAGAGTATCTGTGTTATTGGAGCAGTGAGGTTGCAGCAACATTGCAGAATCATTGCAAGAACTTTGGGGTAATCTATGCAGACCCTGTATGACATTTCAGCAACATTGTAGCCATTGTGGTTTCTTAACCAAGACTGTGGAGCAGCACAGCGCACCTCCTTTAAACATAGGGATAAATAATGGAGTTATACATCCTCGGACAACACAGCACAGGGCTTCAGATCACTCCAGAGGTGATGAGAGACTAATGCACTGAAAGACAGGGGAGAGGAAATACCATTAGGGCTGAGGCTGAGCCAATTGCAATAACAGCAGCTTGGTGAGTGTGATTACTGATGGGGAAAGGGCTATCCTCAGTCTGCAGATTTACAAAAGTATGCACACACACACATTCTAATACACATACACACATGCACAGGGGCAGGGATATCCTCCGTACGATGTCACACACACACACAAAACACACACAAAGCTATACTACAGTTAGAGATATGGGGGAGAGCAAGCTGGGTAGAAACCCATCAAGTGCAAAGAGACACTAATTACATTGCAATGACAGGGAAGAGAGGGATACAGTGGGCCTTTCATTAGGCGTTTAGAGTTACATACTCACACAAACATTAGGCCGTTACACGTGTCTGCACACAGACACACATCCATACACAAACACATACACAAATGAATGTGCACACTCACTGCAAATTCCATGGTGGCTGCAGCAGCATTCACACCTCTGGGCTGTCAATTACTTCAAGGAAATAAACGCACACACACACACAGAAAGAAACAATTCCCTTGAGAGGCAAAAGGCAGGTGCAGGAATTAATGTACACATGATCAGAAAAATGTAAATATGTTTCCTCCGACTGGGCTGTGGTCTTCGAAAGGGCAGTCAGAATAGAGCTTTACACAGAGAATCTTTTTACATGATTTCAACCTCCTTTCTGCTGAGAGCTTCCTATTTAGTCGTCCTCTGCAGTAGTGTACGTGTTGCAGAGTCTTAAAGGTCCTCTACCTTTTCTCAGCTGGACTAGGTCTGGGAATCCCATAGAACCTATTCATTCTGTCACTCTGCTGTTACCTGGTGGTGTAGTGGAAGAGGAGGATGGCTCTGACTGGGTCCATAATAGCCGGTGAGGAATGTTGTCTAGACTGGTTACACTCCTTCATCACCATTAATTATACTCTTGCCTCAGTCCCACCTCCACGATGCCTCTCCACCTGGCTAACATCCGCTGGACAGTAGCCTCACTTGACCAACAGACACAGTGGTTGGGAAGTTGAGACTACTGACAGAAGTGGACAGTTATGAGAATGCCAGTATGCTGGTTAAGAGATACAGTTTCAAAAAAGACATACAAAATGTAGCTGTGGAAAGCCAGTTTAATCCTCCAGACACCTTATCCTCCTACCTAACATTTCAGCAATCATCATAGTATGCTACTCCCCGTGTTGGCTGTGAAACGAGAGGGCTTCACACGGAGAGGTTCCTGATTTGTTCATCTCTCTTTGTGAGAGAGGCTGTTACATAAACCATGCTGTCATCATGCCTTTCAGGCATGAGGTGGAACATCATCATGTCAGTAATGGTTCATAATGGTTTTTGGTTCTCTATTTTGTATTCATGCATGTAACCAGAAAGGTAGAACTCTCTGCTCTTACTGGGGCTTGAGCTGAACAAATGATTACCACGAAATGTAATCAGTGTTCATTCATTTCATGCTAGAGAGGCCTCTTGGGAGGTGGTGAATGGAAGGCTGTATCATATCTCCTAATATCAACAAGGCAGGCTGGAGGTTCTTGTAATTAGGTACCCTTTGGGGAGAGGTAGAGCGGGACAGTAAGACAGCGTCTCGCTTAAGTTGAAGGGAGAGTGGCAGATTTGGGTGTCATAAATATCAGCTGTTTGACATTGATTGGCGAAGGCTCAGCCAAGGCGCAGTCTGCAGGCATCCCGGGTGGCGCGCTGCTCAGCTGTGTTCTTCTATTTCATGGTAGTAAAGACTCCTGCCGCATTCTGAAGTGAACTGTTCTGTCAGTCCACGTCAAGAGTAACCCCCCCACTTCTCTCTCTTACATCCACCCACACATATACACATGCCATATCTAAATTTGAGCCAGTTTCACACAGCAAGAAAATAATCCCGCAGCAACAGGAAATGTCAATTGCTATGTGGATTAAAATTAATGGACATTTTTTGAAGGGGTTGATACATATTTTGTTTGGGAAAATCATGTCTGAAATTAAAGTGGAAATTACAAACTTTTGGAGTCTTTTAAAACCTCTAATACACTACAAATGTGCATTTCCTGCTGTGCATGAAAATTCCTGCAACAAAAGGATGATCAAATTAACATACGGCATCTGTACACACAGACAACCTCTTTGGCTGGCTTCGGGTGAAGCCCGAACAACAAGTGATGCACACACTGTAACGGCAGCCTTCCTCCTCTTCGTCTGAAGAGGAGGTGTAGCAGGGATCGGACCAATACGCAGCGTAGTTAGTGTCCATATTTTAATAATAAACAACTGAACATGAACACAATACAAAATAACAAATCCGGAACAGTCCTATCTGGTGCAATGAACACAAAGACAGAAGACAAAGAACACTTTACAAACTAAACAAAACAATAAACCGACGACCGTGAAGCTATATAAACAATAAGTGCAGACACAGGCAACTTAGACATAGACAATCACCCACGAACTACCTAATGAATATGGCTGCCTAAATATGGTTCCCAATCAGAGACAACGATAGACAGCTGTCTCTAATTGAGAACCAATCTAGGCAACCATAGACATACATACACCTAGACTAGACACTGCCCCATAAACATACAAAACCCCTAGACAATTCAAAACACATACATCCCCCATGTCACACCCTGACCTAACTAAAATAATAAAGAAAACAAAGATAACTAAGGCCAGGGCGTGACACACACTTTCAAACAAAGAGCATAGACTTGCATATAACAGTTTAAAAAATGTCCCTTCCTACTTTAAACTGAAGGGGGTTGCAGAATGTTTGTGCAGAAATTATGTGTATTACGCACCCACAGAGCTCATAAGGGAAAAAGACATAAACAAACACACACACGCAGACTCAGACGTCATACCTTTACTATTTCATACTGATTTAATCTGTTTGTGAATTGTGATGCACAATTTCTAAAGAAACATAATTGGTGAGTACCCGTCACACGTACATGGTCAGGAAAGCCATACAAAGGTAGCTATCCCTTCAAAAAAACATTTGTTTTCCTTCTTACACACAACTGCTACAGTAAGAATGCTTTGATTCACGCCAATTACCATGTGCAGGGAGAGAAAAATCAGGTTAACGCTCTTCTTCAAATGATTTCTTCGAACTTGTGTTTATTACACAGCTTAATGAGCCTTGAAATTGGTGAGATTACTTTTTTGTACGTTTATTTCAATAGCGAGCGTCTCCAGTTTCAGTGGGATTGGTTTCCCCCTGGACGATGACGACTGTATACAGTATGTTGCGTGCGTGCAGCTGCAGATCACGTGAGGGAGCATAGCACTGCAGTGCTACAGAGAGTAAGTAACCACTGGTCTGAGAAATAGGTGAGGGATTCCCCCTGATCACAGTGCAGTTGAGGGTGCCATTAGCCATCTGATTTACTTCAGGACCTACATGTTGCGTTGAAGTCCTGGCAAAAAAGATGAAGGTGTCACTTTGGAGGTGCCACTCAGGTGACTCAGGGTCAGATTACTATTTTCAAGACCTACTACTACGCCTGCAATGCTTGATTCGACTTCTTCAATGAAAACCGTTCCTGGTAAACTATCCTGTCCTTTAGAGATGCTGTTCAGACCGAGACAATGAGGACATTCCCACAGTCCATCCCCATGTTTACCACTACAGTATGACAACACAGACGATCTGGAAGCCTCCTGGGCTTACTGGATGTGAAAATCAATAGCCTTTTTCCCCTGCCAGACCCCTTTAAGTTTGCTAATCTGTAATGCCTGATGCATAAACACAGTTGGCATTATGAAGAGATGGATATTTTATGGATGTTTGGCCAATGTTACTGGATCAGCTAACACCCACCACTTTGAGTCGCTTTCAGTCCCAGAGAAGCACTCATTTAGAGTCGGACCGACAGACATTCTGTCACACGTCATCGCCACCAAACTCATGTGACTCCTCCCTCATCCCTCACCAGAACCGGACGACCCAGATAGCGCTCTGCCTGTCTTTGTGGGCCACGCAGCAGGAGAATAGCTTGCAAATTAGCCAAAAAGAGCAAGGTGTTAAATTTAGGCCCCTAATTATGTGAAATTATGAATCCGTCCTCCAACATGTGCTGCCCCTTGAAGAWGGCTGGACCGGAAGCATCCCACATAGTGTCCCCAGGGGAGAAGATAGCCCTCTCCCTGAACTGAGAATGCTAGAGGAAGAAGATGATCTCATGAATCTACAGCAAAATGTTTACATCCTTCTCAAACTCTTGCAATCCTTGAAAGATGTCGTTTTGTTGTTGTTACTATTTGTCGTGTCTGGGAACAAGATAACTATTTTTCATACTATTGTGGTTATACTAATAATACCTAGTGTATAATGCTAGCAAATTCCAAACCTCAGTGGATGGGCAGAAAATGGCACATCTTCTATCCAAATGCACAGCAAATCTAGTGGCAAGGGTGGAATTACTCAAATAAATAAATAATCCCACACAGCCGTTTGTAGTGCTATTTTAAGGCTTTTGGCAGCTTGAGCGGTCTGAAAGAGTTCCATGCAACACTCAATGTCCATTAAGAATTTAAAGAGGAGATTCAGAACTAGGCCACAGAAAATTCAAGAAGAAAAAACACAAGGCTCGATCGCTTCCTCTCCCTCTTGTTCAGTCTGATGGCTTGTAGATAGAAACTGTCTCTGAGACTGTTGGTATCAGGCTCATGCTCAGATACCATCTGCCCGACAGTAAGGGAGTGAACAGATCGTGGCTGGGGTGTGTGGAGTCCTTGATGATGCTGCGGGCCTTCCTCAGGCACCATTTCAAGTAGATGTCCTGGATGGGTGAGAGCAATTGATGTACTGGGCCTTGCGGTCGTGGACGGAGCAATTCCCGTACCAGGCCATGAAGCAACCGGTCAGGACGCTCTCGATGGTTCAGTGGTAGTATTTGGAGAGGACCCGGGGTGGGATGCCGCATTTCTTCAGCCGCCTTAAGGTTCTATCAGAGTACCAAACGTGTACGTGTATGCACAGCAGTGTTCTGGAACATTGAACCTTTGGCATTCATACTTTTCAAATTCTCAGCGCAGCTCATGCAATTTCTCCAACTGTCAACACATTCAAATGAACAGACAATGTGTACCAGAGACAAGTTGGTTGGGAATTGTGGGGAGGTGCGTTCCCCGCGGATGGTGGTCTCAGCCGCATAGCTATGTCATAATGGGAAGCCGGACTATCGCGTCTCAGTGTCTGTGGACTATTATTTATGCAGAAGAAAGTAGAAGCGCTGTTGCGCCCTATCGACAAGAGTGGTGGTGTTGTTGGCCCATGTCAAGTCCTCGGTGATGTGGACGCCGAGGAACTTAAAACTGCTGACTCTTCCTACTGCAGTCCCGTTGATGTGGATTGGGGCATGTTCCCTCTGCTTCCTGAAATCAACAATCAACTCCCTTGTTTTGCTGATGTTGAGGGAGAAGTTGTTGTCCTGGCACCACAATGCCAGTTCACTTACCTCATGTGAGTCTAGCTGTGGGTCACACCGAGAGAGACAGTCAACTCCACATCCTGAGCTGGATGGGTAGAGAGCTCAATTAAATTCCCATTGACGCCTACTGTACAAACTCAGAGTGGCAACTACCGTGGAATAAGAAGTTCAGTTCAGCAGGGCTCTTGAAACAAGCCATGAGGGGAAACCTTGTAAACCATAAAGATTGTTTGGGCCACTATAACAAAAACAAATCATCAACTTTCCATACAATGACTGGTTATAAATCTAGACAGGTAATGACTTTTTGATGTTTGACAATCTACTTTGTATGTATAGCGTTCTGACAGATCACAATTACTGAGGGGCTTTATAATGCACAAGGGGAAGTGACAGTTTGTCAATCATTAAATTGTGTTGAGCTGCACTGAGAAAACTAGAAATGTCTCACTCCCATCACTTCCTTTGATTAATGATAAATATGTAGTGTTCCCAAGGTATACAGCTTGCATTAGTATTCACTCCAACTCTCATAGGACTATGTAGCCACCTACAAAATAATGCCTCAAAAGTTTGTATCATTTCTGTGACATCCAGAGAGGACGTTATCAGGCTCCTGGCTCAGATGGTCTATTAATCCCAGGGGGGATCCTGACATAGTCACTTTGAGAAATGCCGATGTCAGAGCGGGATTGCAAGAAAGGTTAGAATGGACCTTTCCGAAGACAAGAGACAAAGCTGTTCTAAGGATCTAAGGTCCTTGGATTTCCCTGACGCAAATCACATCATCACTTCTGAGACTCTAATTTCACTTCTGTTAATCCAAACAGTGGAGTGAGTTATTCTACTTCTTGGAAGAATTCACTTGTCTCCATATGGTGAGCATTACGCTCCCATATGCAACTTTTCAGGGAAGTCAGGAACCAATATATACAGTCAGTTAGGAAAGCAAAGGCTAGCTTCTTCAAACAGAAAATTGCATCCTGCAGCACAAATTCCCAAAAGTTCTGGGACACTGTAAAGTCCATGGAGAAAAAGATCACCTCCTCCCAGCTGCCCACTGCACTGAGGCTAGGAAACACTGTCACCACCGATAAATCCACGATAATCTAGAATTTCAATAAGCATTTCTCTACGGCTGGCCATGCTTTCCACCTGGCTACACCAACCACGGACAACAACAGCTCTGCACACCCCGCAGCAACTGGCCCAAGCCCCCCCCCACACTTCTCCTTCACCCAAATACAGACCGCTGATGTTCTGATAGAGCTGCAAAATCTGGATTCCTACAAATCAGCTGGGCAAGACAATCTGGACCCTATCTTCCTAAATTGATCCGCGCATTTGTTGCAACCCCTATTACCAGTCTGTTTAACCTTTCTTTCATATCGTCTGAGATTCCTAAAGATTGGAAAGCGGCCGCGGTCATCCCCCTCTTCAAAGGGGGAGACACTCTAGACCCAAACTGTTACAGACCTATATCCATCCTGCCCTGCCTTTCTAAAGTCTTCGAAAGCCAAGTGAACAAACAGATCACCAACCATTTCGAAATCCACCGTACCTTCTCCGGTATGCAATCCGGTTTCCGAGCTGGTCACGGGTGCACCTCAGCCACGCTCAAGGTCCTAAACAATATCATAACTGCCATCGATAAAAGACAGTACTGTGCTCTGTCAACTCTGTCAATCACCGCATTCTTATCGGCAGACTCAACAGCCTTGGTTTCTCTAGTGACTGCCTCGCCTGGTTCACTAACTACTTCTCAGATAGAGTTCAGTGTGTCAAATCGGAGGGCCTGTTGTCCGGACCTCTGGCAGTCTCTATGGGGGTGCCACAGGGTTCAATCCTCGGCCGACTCTTTTCTCTGTATATATCAATGATGTCGCTCTTGCTGCGGGTGATTCTTTGATCCACCTCTACGCAGACGACACCATTCTGTATACATCTGGCCCTTCTTTGTACACTGTGATAACAAACCTCCAAACGAGCTTCAATGCCATACAACACTCCTTCCGTGGACTCCAACTGCTCTTAAATTCTAGTAAAACGAAATGCATGCTCTTCAACCAATCTCTGCCCGACCCGCCCGCCCGACAAGCATCACTACTCTGGACGGTTCTGACTTAGGATATGTGGACAACTATAAATACACTCTACTCAGCAAATTGGAGGCAGTTTATCACATTGCAATCTGTTTTGTCACCAAAGCCGCATATACTACCCACCACTGCGACCTCTATGCTCTCGTTGGCTTGTCCTCGCTACATATTCGTCGCCAAACCCACTGGCTCCAGGTCATCTATAAGTCTTTGCTAGGTAAAGCTCCGCCTTCTCAGCTCACTGGTCACCAGTGCAACACGCGCTCCAGCAGGTATATTTCACTGGCCATCCCCAAACTCAAAACCTATTTGGTCGCCTTTCTTTCCAGTTCTCTGCTGCCAATGACTAGAATGAATTGCAAAAATCCCTGAAGTTGGAGACTTATATCTCCCTCACTAACTTTAAGCATCAGCTGTCAGAGCAGCTTACCATTGCTGCAGCTGTACACAGCCCATCTGTAAACAGCCCATCCAACCAACTACCTATCTCATCCCCATATTTGTTTTTCTGCTCTTTTGCACACCAGTATTTCCACTTGCACATCCATCACTCCAGTGTTAATTGCTAAATTGTAAATACTTTGCCACTATGGCCTATTTATTGCCTTACCTCCATACTTCATTTGCACACACTGCATACAGATTTTTCAATTGTCTTATTGACTGTACGTTTGTTTATCCCATGTGTAACTCTGTGTTGTTGTTTTTGCTTTGCTTTATCTTGGCCAGGTCGCAGTTGTCAATGAGAACTTGTTCTCAACTGGCCTACCTGGTTAAATAAAGGTAAAATAAAAGTTAGAGAACGTAACAAGTCTGATGCGATCAAAATCACAACAGGGATCTCTTCTGTGCGCATCCAAGAGACAGGTAACTCCCAAATGAATTAAGAGTTGAGAGAGTTTGATTGACAGATGTTGACTGTCAGCAGAAGAGATGATTTATGGCCGCCTGTCAGGCAGTCCCCTGGAACACCACAGGAAACGCTTKAAATCTCCAACCACATCGTAGCCTGTGTCTACTCAATCTTCGTCTATCGCTAATTCATCCAGATCATTTCAGTCCTGGCAGCAGATTTCTCTTCCACTTTAATGAGTTTAGAAATGAGCACACCAGTGTTGCTCCATTTACCAGTAATGGGAGTTGAAAATGCCATCAATAATACTAACTCTAGCCACCCAACCAGGCCGGCTGAGAATGTACCAGCGACCGTTTGGAGACATCTCACGCAACTTTCTGTTTCACCTCAGTAACCTTGCCTACTGGTAGTTTTAGGGGAGATGAGAGGCCAATGACCCTCAAGAAAAACAGCGCAATTGCATCACCGATTCCACAGCCGTAGTAGACACCAACATTAACCCTCGCCTGTGCTGCATTTTCCAGCTCTATACCTAATTTCTGTGCTACCCTGATATTGGTGGAAAATTGCCAGTAGATTTAGGGAAGGATTCTAAATCTTCTGAGGGGAAGGTCGGTCTGGAGCTCAAGCTGTGCTCCCTCGTCAGAGTCATTACCAGTCGAGCTCAGATAATTTACCACAACATCCGTTACACCATTTACCAGTGTCTTTAAATTAAGCTGGTTGTCAACTCGCAATCAGAATATAATTAATAAAACCCTATTTAAGATCATCTCTCTGACTTTACACTTGAGTTTTAAAATAACTCAGTAGATGCTTTTTAGGCCACTGAGACACAAACAACCCAATGAAGTTCCACCTCTCTGCTGTCAGATTAAGTTAGCTCGTTTGAATGGAGATTACTCCCCATCCATAAAAAGCAAACAGCTTTACTTTCCAATATGCAACTCCATTTAAAATGCACAAATCCTCTCAGGCACATCATTCATCATTGTGAATTCAGTGTTGAGTAACGTCCGTAAAATGGATACAAGACAATTAACAAAACTTAAAATTACATGTTTCCCATAAGAACTATTAGGCTAGCTTCAATCCCTTTCCCTGAAAATACCAAAGCGATACTGGGACATTTTCAAATCTCTTGAACATATTTAGGGAAAATTGAAAAAGTGGGTTACATTAAATTCCCTTGCATTGTTATTGCAATGAGAACTACAGAATTGCAAAAGATGCTAGCCAAGTTTTGTTTCTGCCTTGCAACCTATACTGCTGTTTGGAAGATCTGATCAAAAAAATCATGCACGGCATGTGAAGCAAAGAGAACATCTTGATCTGGGCTTGATGTTTTAACAAATAATGAAAATACAATTCCTGATACCAGTATATGCACATCCAATTAACAGGAACATATGTATACTCATAATTTACTATTCCCAATCACACCCAAACAGAAGAGTCTTTTAAAATGATTCTTTAAATGTATAGTTTAAATGCCGGCCAGACCTTCTACAGAACTGTACATTATGATGTTCCCGGATGTTGTTTGTCTCCATTACATATTACATTGGTCCGGAGACCCTTGCAATCCCCGATGTGATGTTTTCTGCCCCAAATCCGTGGCGTGTACGGCTGTAATGAATTCCGGGAGGAAAAAGATGTTGTGTATGGCAAGAACTGTCGCTCTGCTAATTCAGCCCCCCCCCCCCATCGCCACCCACCCACTCATCTTGTGTGGTGAGAGACCAGCATACACAGGGAGGGCAATGCAGTGTTGCTGACACAGCTGAAACGGCTATATGATTCACACGCATGTGGTGAGAAGAAATGACTTTGTGGAATTCCATGATAGCTGTTTTCATTTTGCAGTGTTTCATACTGTCAGATGGATACACACTAGTCAAGCAATCCATTGTTGTCAAAACCTTTCAAACCTGTTAGTCCTCACATCTACCATGATTTAGGTTTCACACTAATTCATGTCACACATACTGTAAAGCACTCACATAAAGCACCAGACTGGAACACCATAACATTGTAATAACAGCCACGCCCATTGTTTCCTGATTCATGCATTTACAATACAAAGAGTATCAAAGTCCCCCCACATGGATGCTAATGTGAGCGATTCCCATTCAGTGTTCTGCTAACCATTTACCCCCATAGAAATCCCATTACAATGAAAGACACATTTACATACTTGATATGTTCTACTTGCTGACTGAGTCTCACCCATCATCCGATGGGTGAGACTCAGTGGTGTTCAAGAAAACAAAGTGGTGTTGTTGACCACCAATGCATTTCTCCTAAGCAACAGGCTTAATAAATAAAGACGTCAATTTGTTTTATTGATTTAATTTATCAATAGGCATTGCCTCTGCCAGATGCAGAGTGGCATCCATAAGTCTAAATATTCCTGTTACATTGCACAACCTTCAATGTTATGTCATAATTACGTAAGATTCTGGCAAATTAGTTCGCAATGAGCCAGGCGGCCCAAACTGTTGCATATACTCTGACTCTGCGTGCAATGAACGCAAGAGAAGTGACACAATTTCACCTGGTTAATATTGCCTGCTAACCTGGATTTATTTTAGCTAAATATGCAGGTTTAAAAAGATATACATCTGTGTATTGATTTTAAGAAAGGCATTGATGTTTATGGTTAGGTACACGTTGGAGCAACGACAGTCCTTTTTCGCGAATGCGCACTGCATCGATTATATGCAACGCAGGACATGCTAGATAAACTAGTAGTATTATCAACCATGTGTAGTTATAACTAGTGATTATGATTGATTGATTGTTTTTTATAAGATAAGTTTAATGCTAGCTAGCAACTTACCTTGGCTTCTTACTGCATTCGCATAACTAAGGTTGCAAGATTGAATCCCTGAGCTGACAAGGTAAAAATCTGTCGTTCTGCCCCTGAACAATGCAGTTAACCCACCGTTCCTAGGCCGTCATTGAAAATAAGAATGTGTTCTTAACTGACTTGCCTAGTTAAATAAAGGTGTAAAAAATAAATAATAATAGGCGTCCAAAATTAACGATTTCCGATTGTTATGAAAACTTGAAATCGGCCCTAATTAATCGGCCATTCCGATTAATCGGTCGACCTCTAGTCTTAACAGCGCGTTTTGCCAAGGCGAGTTACTTTGAGCGCAGCCCTATCCAGAAATCTGGAAGTGGATTCTGATTAAATTCAATTTTCACAGAACCGCTTGATGCAATTTCGATGAGAATCTCTTGTTCAGATATCGGTAAGTGGACTGGAGGAAGGTCATGAAAGGGATAACGAATCCAGTTGTTTGTGTCATCTGTTTCGGGAAAGTACCTGCGTAATTGCGTACCCAACTCACGCAGGTGCTTCGCTATATCACATTTGACATTGTCCGTAAGCTTGAGTTCATTTGTACAAAAAAAAAATCATACAATGAGCGAAAGACCTGTGTGATGTCCTTTTTAATGCAGACAGAGAAGAGCTTCAACTTCTTAATCATAGCCTCAATTTTGTCCCACACATTGAATATAGTTGCAGAGTCCCTGTAATCCTAGATTCAGATCATTCAGGCGAGGAAAACCATCACCCATATAGGCCAGTCATGCGAGAAACTCGTCATCATGCAAGCCGCCAGACAAGTGAAAATTATGGTCAGAAAACTTTAAGCTCGTCTCTCAATAAAAAAAATTAAAAAAGGTCTATATTTTGCCCCTTGATAACCAGCACACTTCTGTATGTTGTTAAAGCGGTACATGGTCGCTGCCTATATCACAGGGTTGCAAACTGCTGATGGCCCAAAAGGGTGACTCTTTTTTGTTGTTGCAATGAAACATGCAAAAAATCCCTGCTTGGGGGAAATGTAGGTTTAACTAATTAAACAACAAAGAATATGATCTACATGATCAGTCTCTGTGTGTAAAATAAAAAGTGGTTAATGTGAACCTAACTCACAGCTAAAAAATGTATAGAAAGCAATCCAATGTTATTTGTTGCCTAGACTTTACTGCAAATGACACTCAAGTCTTGAGAAAAAACAATACACTAATATTGCAGTTAGCCATGACAGCCTTTATAATAGAATGCTTGTGACCATGACAGCCTTTATAATAGAACGCTTGTGACCACACACATCTAAATATATCTTAAAGTAGAAATAGAATGAAATAAACAGGCATTCTATTTTTGCTCTATTATAGTGGCCACTATAGTAGACATCGATCAAGTGCACAAGGCTACATGTGTGCATAAATAACGTTCACCGAGTAAAAAATGTTATAATCACCCCTCACTCGTGTTACTGTCAAGTTCAACACAACAAAAGCAATATCTTTGGGCTACACTGCACATTATTACAGTGTACACTTTCTGGCTTTGGACATCTGTTCTACAATGTGCCAGCAGAGCATGATACCCTTTGTTGGCATAATTGATCTCTTTCAGGCCGAGAGTACACCTGACATACCCCTTTAATTCCACTGTATTGAAAAAGTGAGAAAGAGGGAAAGTGTGTGGTGTTCCTTTCACCTCTATAGTGGCATCCAGCTTAAGCCAGGCCCAGCTCCAGATACACTTGATCCCTGAATCCACTTGTTTAACAAGTAATGCCTAATTTTCACCTAATTCTCTAATTCTGAAAATGAACCACATACTGTAGAGGGAAAACATTAGTTCACAGATAGTACTCTAGTTAGTTCGCTAACTTGTTAACATTTCACACAGATTGCCAGGGTCCAGTAAGCAAAGGCAGCTGTCAATGATCACGTTAGGCTGCGTTTAATTAGATTTTTTTTATGCCGATTTAATCGCGGGGGAGGCACTAGTAATGTCTGCAGTTTTCGGTTTGGCTATTTGTTTCAAGTGTATTAGTCTATAAATAAATATCTTTGCCAAAATTAATCATCTCTCCCATGTCTTATTCGACTAGTAGTTGTTCTGAAATGTTTATTGCTTGCCTACATTGTACTCCCTCCTCTATGTTTAATATAACACACATACATTCATTATTATTATTAATTTTGGTTGCCTATCCTGACGTGAAGTTAATTCTATAGAAAGTTTTTGACTTTGATGTGTGCCACAGAAAGTATTTGACTCCTTATACAAATCCTATCAAATCAGTTACAAAATTAAGGAAATTAGAAGGGGGGGATTTCGGCAAGGCCATTTTCTTGCCTGCCGAAATTCTCCCCCTCACCCTTCTATTTTGGGACTGCAAGGCCTGGCACACTTCATAATCATTTTGGTAGCTAAACTGACACGTGAAGAGCAGAAATCTCAACTAGCAAGCAAGTAGCAACAATGAAGAATTGAGTGTGTGTGCGTTCAAGCGAAAGGGGGTGGAGAATTCTGGCAGGGGGGAGATTTTCGGCACAACAACGGCAATACCAGTTAATACTATAGCGAAATAGTTAGGTTATTAACGTTAGCTTATCTGATGTAGCTGTCTGACCTTATTAGCCAGCTAATTTTCACACCATCAATTATTTGATCAGTTAAGTTGGCTAATGTTGCTCAACATTTCTCTGGATAGCTAACGGAGTATTCTATTCAGCTACTGTAGCAATATACTTAAAAATGCTAACAATACTTGTTCCACCACACTTTCTCCCTCATCTCAAACTTTCCAAATGCCAGTTGTTTTTCGGTTACAGCTCATGAAGTACGGTTCATCACCTTCTCACCCCTGTCTCCGTAGTCAGGCTTCTCACCTACCTCTTTGTTATCGTTCAGTGGACGCGCTGCTGTAGCTGGTAAACTGCCATTCCACCCTCCGCTCTCGCTGATGCTGTAACTGGCACATTGGTTGTCTCTTCTCTCTTCAGTCGCGTGCTTCATTCTAATGTTATGTGAATGATTGGATGAACCTTGGATACAGCCAGTATTGCTCCAAAGGCACACCACTCGTTCGCTTACAGCCAGTAGTCATCCAAAGGCCCTTTTCTCAACGGATCTACACGAATCACCTAGGTCACCTATTTTGGATTCAAAACATGCGAATTTCACCGAAAGGTGACTAGTTTGCATCCCTGTTATCATTGCATAGTGCAGAAAATACACGAGAGTTCAGGGGCCTTGCTTTAACAAAGTTAACCATTTTCACTGTAGTGTCTATTTTTTAGGTGAATCACATTTTTATTTGATGTACCCAAGACGGCATTGCGTGGCGTACCCCAGTTTGGGAATACCTGGTCTAGATAGTTCATATACTATTTACTAAAAATACCAAAAAAAACAGATATTAGTGGAAAAACTACACAAATGTTGTTTGCCACTAGGTTTAGAATAAGGCTAAATGTTTCCTGGATACTAACCATCTGTGTCAGTTACATCACCCAACATTTCAACAGTAATAATCCAGGGGGGTTCTGCTTAGCTTCCCCATAAAATCATGGTCAGGGTAAAAATGTATTCTTGAGATGTTGCACTTTATCCCGGCAGCAGGACGTTGCCATTTGGACAGGCTAAGCCTATTTAACCTGTGTGTCATTAGAGAAGGAAGATCCCTCAACTTGCTCTGCCTGCCTGTTGTACACACTGTCCCGAGTATCAGTCCGGCAATGTGGGAGGCCACACAATACAACAGCAGAGCATTTATTCTATACAATCCACAAAAGTCCCCATAATCCAGGCCTGCAACAAAAGTATCCCCTAAAGCAGCTTAATATTGTAGAGTAGAGAGAAGCGGCAGCCCTCCAGTCTCTTGAAGGCAATCAATCTGGAGAGATTGAGATGTTCTGCTTATCCTTTAACTGTGGCCTGGTCCATATATGCAGATTTGTACCCTAAAATACAGCCTGTGCTTTGAAGATGAAATAACTGCCTTCTGAACTCTTGGTAAAGCCTTCGACTACCAGCAGTCTCCTACTTGAATCGATTACAGTGCAAACCCTTGAACTAGGATGAAAAGTTTTCAGAGAAAATCTGAAAAAGTGCCTTCAAATCTGATATCTCTGTGCCAAATCTGATATCCCTGTACTCTGTCCTCTCAACTCATGGTAATATAGGTAGATGAATGCAAATTATTATTCTCAAATTTCCTTTTCCACACAAAATAATAGCTTTACTGATCACAGCTGAACGTCTCTACACTAACTGAGCCAAACAGACCCATTCAGTACAGACCCCTCCCCCCCAACCCAGTTATTAAAAATGATACATCAAACTGTAGCAGGAAGGTAACAGATTGCAAACTGCAAGACAATTGATCTACAGTAGCTCATGGCAGGATGTGTCCAATCTGATTGCTGCTAGCCTGCTCGGTTGCTCTGCAAGGCCCCTTGAGTAGCATAAAGCAATCCAATCTGGGGAATGGGAGTGCAATGATGTGTGAAGATGCCCCCCCAATTATTGGGGGGCTGTCATAATCAGATTAAAACTCTATGGGTCCTCTGTGATTCTATCCATACAGAAACTATTCACACCATTTGAATTTTTCCACATTTTGTTGTGTTCTAGTCTGAATTTAAAATAGATTACATTTAGATTTGTTGTCACTGGCCTACACACAATACGCCATAATGTCAAAGTGGAACTGTGTTTGACATTTTTACAAATAATAACATATTAAGTCTCGAGTCAAAAAGTACTCGACCCCTATGTTATGGCAAGCCTAAATAAGTTCAGGAGTAAAATGTGCTTAACAAGTCACACAATAAGCTGCATTGCCTCTGTGTGCAATAATAGTGTTTAACATGATTTTTTTTATCTCTGTACCCCACACATACAATTATCTGTAAGGTCCATTAGTCGTGCAGTGAATTTCAAACACAGATTCAACCACAAAAACCAGGGAGGTTTTCCAATGCCTCGCAATGGTATCCTTTTTAGCATGGTGAAGTTATAAATTACACTTTGGATGGTGTATCAATACACCCAGTCACTACAAAGATAAAGACGTCCTTCCTAACTCAGTTGCCAGAGATGAAAGAAACCCCTCAGGGATTTCACCACGAGGCCAATGGTGACAAAGTGTTATGTTTGGGGCAAATCCAATACAACACATTACTGAGTACCACTCTCCATATTTGCAAGCATAGTGGTGGCTGCATCATGTTATGGGTATGCTTGTAATCGTTAAAGACTGGTGAATTTTCAGGATAAAAAAGAAACAGAATGGAGCTAACCACAGGCAAGATCCTAGAGGAAAACCTGGTTCAGTCTGCTTTCCACCAGACACTGGGAGATTAATTCACCTTTCAGCAGATCAATAACCTAAAACACAAGGCCAAATCTACACTGGAGTTGCTTACAAAGAAGACAGTGAATGTTCATGAGTGGCCGAGTTACAGTTTGACTTAAATCTACTTGAAAATCTATGGCAAGATCTGAAAATGGTTGTCTAGCAAGGATCAAAAACCTATTTGAGAGCTTGAAGAATATTGTGAATAATCATGAGAAAATATTGCACAATTCAGCTGTGGAAAGCTCTTAGAGACATACCCAGAAAGACTCACATCTGTAATCACTGCCAAAGGTACTTCTACAAAGTATTGACTCAGGGGTGTGAATACTTATGTAAATTTGATATTTCTGTATTTCATTTTCAATAAATTTGCACAAATGTTTAAAAACATGTTTTCACTTTGTCATTATGGGGTATTGTGTGTAGATGGGTGAGAAAAAACACAACACAATGTGGAATAAATAAGTCAAGGGGTATGAATACTTTCTGAAGGCACTGTATGAGCAGTAATGTGATTTTGGTCATGAATAGATAGGGAGGTGGGTATCTAGATGGGTTCATGAACTGAGTGAAATACTATTTCTCCTCGCTGAAAGATCCTATTTGGCATGTCTGCCATCATGCAAACTGATAGGATCTGCAGAAAGGGAGGATGCTTTGATAGATAGACCTATATAAGTGATTCACTTGTTTTTCAAGCAAAGCCAAGCGATTCTAGTAAACCCGCCACGTCTTCCAGCTAAGGTCTCTTAAATTCAGTCCTAGCCTGGTCACATTGTCTGTAGATTTAGGGGTAGTGAATATCGCACGACACCTCTGTCATCCAAGTTTAAATGTTTTGGGGTTATTGAAGACAAGTGTCAAATTCCTATTGTCCCTTAAAGTGGATTTAAACAGCTTTTTCGATGAATGAACATCAAGGATTCTTGGATTTACTCTGAAATAGGAAATAAGGAGAGGCAAATGCAAATTGGTGGAACACGGCATATGGTCTCTTACTGCAGTCCTCAAAATAATTGGCAGCGTTCTTTAGATATTAAGAACTCTAACACTCCAAGGAGCTGGAACATGTGGTAATGACCTGGCAGGATGGATCTGGGCTGAGCGTATGCTAATTTACTGTCACGTAATTAGCTTCCCTATCCATTCTACAGCTGGGCTGACTTGTTCAAAAGTGTTGCAGGTCGTAAAAATTTGAGGTGAGAAAACCCCCCACATAAGAACACCCCCAGTTCCTGCACATACTGTACACTGACTTCAGCATCGAACACGTCTGTGTTGCTGCATTAGGTTACAGCACTGTGATACAAGACCTCTTTGATCTTAATAAGTATATACTAAGATGTTGAGGGGGGGTGCTGCGGTAAGATGAATAAGATCCAAGAATATCCTGCAGTTCATTTGAACGTTCTGTTCCGAATAGGAAATTAGTTGGAACCCTGTATGCAGGAGGATAACACCCATGACCACTGACACTAATGATTTAACAGTAAGATGTTACGATTCATGGTGCTACTGTACATGTATGTTGCAATGATATTGGATTACATGCAAATGTGCATTGATGTCTTAAGGCGATTCAAAATGGACGGAAAATGAGTCTTGTAAGAAGTTTATCCTCCCTGAAGTAATGTTGGATTTTTTCTAAAAGAGCTTTGTCATTACACACAAACGAGGAGACGATGGTATTTATCTTCATCATAAAACGGGGGCCACAAAAGATAGGAACATGATTTCTGAGGCCAAGCAACAGGTTGTATAGGATGTACAGGTATGATTGATTGGCCAATTGCTTGAGTGGGGCTGTGTGTTGCACATCAACCGACACAGCCATACAGTTTCTTTTTTGTGTCAGTAATTTACAGTACACATAGTCTCCACTCTAGGTCAGGATTCCAACCTTGTTCCTGGAGAGCTACCGTCCTGTAGGTTTTTGCTCCAACCCTAATCTAGCGRACCTGATTCTAGTTACAACTCGGGTTGGACTGAAAACCTACAGGAGGGTAGCTCTCCAGGAACAGGGTTGGAGAGCCCTGCTCTAGGTAATGGAAAGACTGGGAGTATCGGGAAAGTAGCTACATCAGCATTTCCCAATAATAGTCCTCCATCACCCCAGAGAATGCTAGTTTTCAGACCAGCTTGTCTTTTCATAATTTCATTATTTTGACAAGTCTAAAGCTCTTGACATTCAGGTTATTCAGCTGAATGTTTAATCCCTGATAAATGAAAAGTAGATTCACTAGACTAAAAGCCTGGCTAAGAAATATATTTTTTGACAGGCTTTCACACGCTGTCAAAATAATAGCCCAGAGTTGTGCACTTTTACAATGTGCTGAGAGGAAGTACGTGTGGACGATGGGAAGGGAGGAGGAGGGGGAGAGAGCAAAGTGCTGCATTACTGACCAGTGCTAGGCTATTCCATCCAGAACGTGCTGGCTGCTCTGCTTCAACTACTGGCTTCATGCCAAACTTGGTGGGGGAGAGGCAGTTGACTTTGATTGAGAACAACTCTGCTCTGCATGAGCCTGACAAAACACATCAACTAAGCAGAAAAACCTCTTTGAATTCTGTACACCAACTGCACTGAACGTATCCTCACCGAAATTACACTTCTCTGAATCAGCGGGAGATGGGAGGCTCAGGTTGCCTTGCATATCTTACAAGGGACGTTTAATTTCCCGTAGTTCAGGGCTGGCAAGCTTCCAATAATTCAAAACCCATTATAATTCCTGTTGTGTAATATAAAAATGTAATTTTCATTGTGGTGAACAAAGATAAATAAACAACTATAGCCTAAGCACAATGAGGCAAATTCCTTTAATTTCCTTTCCAAATCTAAATTTTGAAACCAAACTAACAATAAGAAATTAGAAATGAAGAGCACTAGACTGTAAATAAATATGCACTTGAATAACCTCTGCTTGTTCTCGTGTCAACTTGGAGCAGCTTCCTGTCCCAGGGCATTGTTCGAATGGAAGCCTCCCTTAGCCTGTGTCTTAAGTAGAGGTCGACCGATTAATCGGAATGGCCGATTAATTAGGGCCGATTTCAAGTTTTCATAACAATCGGTAATCGGCATTTTTGGACACCGATTATGGCCGATTACATTGCACTCCACGAGGAGACTGCGTGGCAGGCTGCCAAGGTAAGGTGCTAGCTAGCATTAAACTTATCTTATAAAAAACAATCAATCTTAACATAATCACTAGTTAACTACACATGGTTGATGATATTACTAGTTTATCTAGCTTGTCCTGCGTTTCATATAATCGATGCGGTGCCTGTTCATTTGTCATTGAATCACAGCCTATTTCGCCAAACGGGTGATTTAACAAGCGCATTTGTGAAAAAAGCACTGTCGTTGCACCAATGTGTACCTAACCATAAACATCAATGCCTTTCTTAAAATCAATACACAAGTATATATTTTTAAACCTGCATATTTAGTTAATATTGCCTGCAAACAAATTTATTTTAACTAGGGAAATTGTGTCACTTTTCTGGCGTTCTGTGCAAGCAGAGTCAGGGTACATGCAGCAGTTTGGGCCGCCTGGCTCGTAGCGAACTGTTTGAAGACCATTTCTTCCTAACAAAGACCGTAATTAATTTGCCAGAATTTTACATAATTATGACATAACATTGAAGGTTGTGCATTGTAACAGCAATATTTAGACTTATGGATGCCACCCGTTAGATTAAATACGGAACAGTTCCGTATTTCACTGAAAGAATAAACGTTTTGTTTGCGAAATTATAGTTTGCGGATTTGACCATATTAATGACCTAAGGCTCGTATTTCTGTGTGTTATTATATTATAATTAAGTCTATGGTTTGATAGAGCAGTCTGACTGAGAGGTGGTTCATAAGGCTCATAAGCATTCATTCAAACAGCACTTCCGTGCATTTGCCAGCAGCTCTTCGCTGTGCTTCAAGCATTGCGCTGTTTATGACTTCAAGCCTATCAACTCCCGAGATTAGGCTGGCAATACTAAAGTACCTATTAGAACATCCAATAGTCAAAAGGTATATGAAATACAAATGGTATAGAGAGAAATAGTTCTATAATAACTACAACCTAAAACTTCTTACCTGGGAATATTGAAGACTCATCTTAAAAGGAACAACCAGCTTTCATATGTTCTCATGTTCTGAGCAAGGAACTTAAACGTTAGCTTTTTTACATGGCACATAAGGCACTTTTACTTTCTTCTCCAACACTTTGTTTTTGCATTATTTAAACCAAATTGAACATGATTCATTATTTATTTGAGACTAAATTGATTTTATTGATGTATTATATTAAGTTAAAATAAGTGTTCATTCAGTATTGTTGTAATTGTCATTATTACAAATATATATATATAAAAATCGTCGGATTAATCAGTATCGGCTGTTTTTGGTCCTCTAATAATCGGTATCGGTATTGAAAAATCATAATCGGGCGACCTCTAGTCTTAAGAGAGGATCCACAGTGTCTGGAGAGGTTAACAGTCTGCTGCTGATGCAGATTTTCAGGGATTACAGTGCTCTCAGGCAACCTAAACATGCACACACACATGGGTGGACACACCGGCGGACACACACACTGGCGGACACACACACACGGGCGGACATACACACACGGTTGGGCACAGGCGTGCACACACACGCACGGGCACACACGCCCAGCGGGTTTCTTCCACAACTCAGATGGTATTTTCAGCACAAAATGTCCGTAAAGTGACAGTGTCATCCTCGCTTCAGTCTACCCCAGAGTCTATGTGCTACCAGCCTAAATGTGTGAGTAAACTCAAATACTAACTTGTCACTCGTGTTCTGAAGACAGAATGTCACAGTAAGAGCACAAAGCCTGTTAATTCCCTGGGTGGTAGAAAAGCTTTCTTTAATCTTTCACTCTTTATTTTTCCACAATTGTGACAGCAGAATTGAGAGCTGGACATCTGACTTTACAGACAATAAGCTGACAGACAATTCATAATACTTGTGCCCCAATTCAAACTAACAAAATGTCAGATACTTGGTTGGGATATGGCTATAGCTTACTACAGTATGTAAAGAGTATATGGGTGGACAAAGCATGGAAAACACCATTACAACACGGTTATTCAACATTAGGTCAGCAAATGTGTATTGCATGCTGTCAGTCAAATTACTTAAAGGCCCAGTGCAGTCAAAAACGTGATTTATCTGTGTTTTATATATATTTACACACTATGAGGTTGGAATAATACTGTGAAATTGTGAAAATTATGATAATGCCCTTTTAATGTAAGGGCTGTTTTCAGCCTTTTTTGGTGGGATGGAGTTTTGACATCACCAGGCAGTAAATTAGTTAACAGACCAATAAGAAAGAGAGTTCCAAGCCTCTCTGCTAGTATTCAGTTTCCCCTGCCCATTCAGACCACTCCCAGACAGTCCTAGCAAAATTATTTATTGAGAAATTGCTCTTGCTAAGAAGCTATTTTGGTTTATTTTTTACCATTTCTGGTGAGCGATTAACCGACATTTCGTTTTTTGGGGGTTATCAAACAACTAATTGACCGACATCTGTTCAATTACTTCAATTCCATTAAGTTCTGTTTTTTTGTGAGCTCTAGAGAGAAATCAAATCATTCACGGCAGAAATCAAGTCAAGAACTATGTGGGACGCTGGACTGAAGGGAGTTTTCATTAAGCAAATATTCAACCTAGTTCAGCTCAGAAACGTGGTAATTAACTAATTAACCAGTTTTTCAGTCTCGGCCGGAGATGGATCAGAGAGAAAGAGACAAAACGAGAGCTTTCATTCTCGCCCAAATCTGTCCAAAATAAGCCCAATGCGTTTCTATAGGCTTATTTTGGAACTACATTTGTCGCCTGCCTTCCCGTCTTTGGGACAACGACTCCCATTTTTAGGGCGGAGACATGAGCATCCCATCATTATATACAGATCTCTGGACGGATACACGTTTATGCCTGCTATATTAGGTTAGAAACACACAGACCGCATGAGAGATGAATGTACACAACAACGAGAGGGACAGAGACGGTTCGTGAAAGTATCCCTTCTCTACTTTGAAGAATTAATTCAAAAAAGTACATTGACAGCTCTGCAGCATAGGCTAATTAGGCAGGCTAGCTAAATAGGATGACTAAAGACAGTGCAGTATGGGGAGCACATAGATAACGTTAGGTTTGGCTGGCAGACTGCTACTGCCTGAACAGAGATGAGATGAATTTAAGGAATTTTTGGATAATAAAGTAATCAAATAAAAATTAAGTAAAATACACAACTGAAATATTGTATTATTTTATAGTATTTTCCTATTGATGTCTACCCAATGTAGACCTAACAGAGACAATGTAATATTTTCAAAGTTTTGGCAATTGAATGCTACCTAAAAAAAATGCTATATTTCATGCCTTTGATGTAAAAAAATAAAATGTTATACCGAAATCAAAAACCGTAATTATTTTTGCATAATTCAACAGAAACGACCTCAGAAAGCACTAATCGCTCAACAGTACTGAGCATTTAGTGGTTAGTGCGTTTAACTATTAACCGAAAGGTTGCAAGATTGAATCCCCGAGCTGACAGTGTAAAACACTGTCGTTCTGCCCCTGAACAAGACAGTTAACCCACTGTTCCTAGGCTGTCATTGAAAATAAGAATTTGTTCTTAACTGACTTGCCTAGTTAAATAAAGGCTAAAACATGTTTTATTGAAAACAATCACAGTAAGGTACATAATTGTTACCCAGAAATAATTTGATATTGAGATAAAAACAGCTGCATTGGACCTTTAACACTGTAATGTGCACAGTGCCAAAGTTTATGGCATTATGACACTCTATTAACACTAAAGTTTATGACATTGTTACATATAGGCAAGCTATTAACACCATAGCTGCAAAAGGGATTGGTGACCTCCACCAGTGTGAATATTCAATAACGAACTTTTGAAACTCTGCCTGATAAAATGTTCTTGCTCTGGCAGCAAAAATGGCTATTAATATCCCCCTCCAACCACTTTGAAATGAATCAAGCCAGAACATCTGTGACTAAGGATCAYAGGCCAGTTAGCTGTGGGAAAACCTAACAGCAGTTTCCCATTCCAAGCTGTAAACCCCTGTGAAGTTGGAAGTGCTCTTGTTGCCTATGACCGTGCTGTATATTGAGTAGCTAGTAACCATCTCAATAATCACCTAACATATAGACTGCCAGTGGTACAGTAGCTTATATGAATTGAGAGGAAAAGATCATTCGTTCTTGAATGAATGATAAGAAACCTATTCATGGCAGTCATCGAGTTATTTGTTTCTCAAGGAAATGGTTAAGACATGTTTACATGGTGCTATAGTATATTGGCCATTGCAATTCATGGTGAGGAATCATTGACATTGTATCTTAATAAAAGTTATTCTTCATAAGACATTTTGAACTGTGATATTCTCAATACACTCATTAGCCTAAGACTGGAAATTAATTACTATACTCTAGGCACCCGGAATTCACCTGTCCATCCAACAATTACTTAAAACCTGTTCCAATTGGTACAGTTCCCGCTTATATGTCACATTTAATCGAAAAACAATTAAGCTTCTGACATATCTATTGTAAAGTCATAAACAAGAGTTTCGTGGTCATATTGCAACTCAGTGCCCATGAATGAAGATTAGGCTAAAGTTTTTTAGTCCACTCGTAAACCCATTTAAACCTTTGTAAACGGCAGGTGAGTTGAGAATAGTACAGACTTTTATGGTGCAGCATCCAATTCTGCAAACGTGAATCATGTCTGTTCGCAGCATCAGTGGATTCAAGGTAAATAAACCACATCATTTGGTAGTATTGTAGCAATCTGTCGGTTATGGAGCATGAGGAATATTGAAAGATACCTATCTTATGTATTTCAATTTATTCATAACTAGGCTATTCACACAAGAGCTGTGCTCGTGTGTAAATACTTCTCCATTCTAAAAATGTTCATTCAAAATAAAAAATTATCCTACCTCACTCATGATGTACAGTAGTAATCTCGAGGTTGCTCTCGGTTTCCAACGCTTGAGTTCACCTATTAGGAGTTAACTGTCGTATTTTTCGCAATGGCTCACCACGGACAGAGAAGCTTTATAAAATATTATGCCGAAGTCCTCAGTGTCATCACGTTCCCACTAAACCAATAGGAATGCCGTCGGCAAATTTGTCTCGAAAGTCACCACCCAACTTCTTGAAATATTCATAGAGTGTGAAAGCTTTTTAAAAATTATAATAAAAAAACAGGGCTTCTGATTCTTTCTGATAAACGTCAGGTCATGAATTAAAACAGGGGGAGGCATTTTATGAATGTTTTATTTTTTTACATAGAAGTCATTATTTCATCATTGCGCATCGCATCATATACAGAGCGCAGGAACGACAATGTATATGACTATCTTGACACATACAATACCAGTCAAAAGTATGGACACACACTCATTCAAGGGTTTCTCTTTATTTTACTATTTTCTAAATTGTAGAATAATAGTGAAGACATCAACACTATGAAATAACACATATTCAAAGTAGCCACCCTTTGCCTTGATGACACTTTTGATCACTCTTGGCATTCTCTCAACCAGCTTCATGAGGTAGTCAACTGGAATGCTTTTCAAACAGTCTTGAAGGAGTTCCCACATATGCTGAGCACTTGTTGGCTACTTTTCCTTCACTCTGCAGTCCAACTCATCCCAAACCATCTCAATTGGGTTGAGGTTGAGTGATTGTGGAGACCAGGTCATCTGATGCAGCACTCCACCAGGTTCCTTTTTGGTCAAATAGCCCTTACACAGCCTGGAGGTGTGTTTTGGACTCATCAGACCAAAGGACAGATTTCCACCAGTCTAATGTCCATTGCATGTGTTTATTGGCCCAAGCAAGTCTTTTCTTATTATTGGTGTCCTTTAGTAGTGGTTTCTTTGCAGCAATTCGACCATGTCTTAAAGTAATGATGGACTGTCATTTCTCTTTGCTTATTTGAGCTGTTCTTTCCATAATATGGACTTGGTCTTTTACCAAATAGGGCTATCTTCTGTATACCAACTCTACCTTGTCACAACACAACGGATTGTCTCAAACGCATTAAAAAGGAAAGAAATTCCACAAATTCACTTTTAACAAGGCACACCTGTTAATTGAAATGCATTGCAGGTGACTACCTCATGAAGCTGGTTGAGAGAATTTCAAGAGTGTGCAAAGCTGTCATCAAGGCAAAGGGTGGCTACTTTGAAGAATCTCAAATATATTTTTATTTGTTTAACACTTTTTGGGTTACTACATGATTAAATATGTCTTATTTCATAGTTTTGATGTCTTCACTATTATTCTACAATGTAGAAAATAGTCCAAATAAAGAAAAACCCTGCCATGAGTACATGAGCAGGTGTCCAAACTTTTGACTGGTACTGTATGTAGGCTAGTACTTTTCACACTTTTACTTTGATTTCAAGACTAGGCTATAGGTTGTGTTGAGAGGTTTGAACACTTGCATCAGAGAGCTAATGAGAGTAAATTGTACAAAGTTCCGCATGATCTCACCATGCGTGAGTGTTTGAGTTTTATGGCTTTACAGAATCTCTGAGGTGAACTCAGACATAAAACTGTATTTGCCTTTTTTGTTCAGAATCAATTAGAATTCCTTTGGCATATCCTCAGTCACAGGGTTTAGATTAAATTGGTAGAGTCAGAGTGACAATTGTGTTTAAAGGGATCTTTCTTTAGGACAGTTTTCTTGGTGTTATAAGGATATGGTAATTCATATTATGACGAGCTATATCAACTGTTTGACAATCAGGACATTTCCCCAAACAATTCTGCTAAGGGATTGAAAAACTCAGATGTTATTTGTCATATTATTATGATTATTAGTAGGCTAGTCCTCAACGCCATTGCATGTCATTGCATATAGGCCTATTGGCATGAAAACATCCACTATTACTCCACCCCCCTTTATAATCATTTAATTTGCTTCAAAGCTGTAAATGTTTATCTCTGAACATAATGGACAGAAATTAAGCAATGGCAAATTCCATTCACTCAATAGGGAAGGAAAGATTTCACCCACATTTAGCATGCTCCCCATTCACACTCATCTCTTTGTATCTTTTTCTTTAACAGAAATAATATTGGACAAGGAGGAATTGCGGATGAGCGATATTCTCAGTGCCTTTGTAGTTGGTTTTCACTGTAAGGGTGTACAGCAGAGCAGGCTGGTGGGAGGAGCTATAAGAGTATGGGCTCATTGTAATGGCTGGAATGGAATTAATGGAACCGTATCGAACACATCAAACATATGGAAACCGTGTGTTTGACTCAGTTCCATTAATTCCATTCCAGCCATTACAATGAGTCTGTCCTCCTATAGATACTGTAGCATCCTGAGACCGGGACTGTCATCAGAGTGCCAGTGAAGTCTCTGAAGAGTGATGACAGATGGAAGGGAGAATGATTACAAATGTAGCCTAGGCCTCTTGTCTGTGTCCTTCTGATGAGGGCATCACCTCATCTAGAGGAAATATCTATCCATTTCCATCCAGTGAGACCCATATGGGCTCCCGAATGGCGCAGCGGTCTAAGGCACTGCATCTCAGGGCTAGAGGTGTCACTACAGACCCTGGTTTGATTACAGGCTGTATCACAACTGGCTGTGATTGGGAGTCCCATAGGGTGGTKCACAATTGTCCCAGCGTCTTTAGGGTTTGGCCGGTGTAGGCTGTCATTGTAAATATGCATATCGTCCTTATTATCATACATGAAAAGAGAAGCCAAAGGACATTCATATTCACTATGTGCCAATGAGAAACCCCAGATCTTAAAGGTACTAAATGTCTTGCACCCCACAATGAGTTTATAATGATAATGTAGGAGACTTAGCTCTTCATTAATAACTTTGTATACTTATCTTTATGTTTGTAAACATGAAGTGTGACCTCCATAGTGTCTTTTAAGGGATAGCATTGTATTTGATTGTATTTGCTTCGTTAGTTCTGAGCATTTCTCATCCCTCAGTGGGTTGCATAGAGTGTCTATTTCAGAGGTGTGTGTGTACGTATGTGTGTGTGCGTGTATGCGCGTGTGCGTTGTACGTGCGTGTGAGCACTGCTCCTCTCATTCCCAGGTAAGATAAAAGCATTGGTCCCAAGTCAGGTGCTCCTGGCTCAGACACGGTTCAGAATCAATCTCCTCTTTAATACACGAGCCCGAGGAAGCTATTAGACCATAAATAGACAGCTTCTCTTTTTATCTCCAGCAGAAAGAGCTCACCTTACGCTGCAGAAGAGTGGAGGAACAGAGGAACAAAGACAAGAGCTAACTGAGAGAGGCAGCAGGTAGCCTAGCGGTTAAGCGTGTTGCGCCAGTAACCGAAGAATTGCTGGTTCGAATCTCCGAGCCAACTAAGTATAAATTCTGTCCATATTCCTTTGAGCAAGGTACYTATGCCTGAAATGTAACTGCATGCCCTTGTTGACTGTGTGGGATGTTATTGCATAATACAACCTCCTGGTCTAACCAGACTCATGCATGTACAGTATGAGCTGAGTTTAAATACTGTAGAAAACAGTTGAATGAACACCCATATGCTGTTTTATTACTATCGTAATTGGTCATAGCTTCCCTGTCTATACAGCGGCAACCTGTCATTCAGGCTAGGTGGGGCACTTTAGCTAAAAAATATAGATTTTTTAAATTCAAATTTTTTCTTCTGTTTTGCAAGATAATTTGGCATTAATTCGTATCACATATCAGTTAGCGAACAATGTAAAAACACATTTATTGACTGAATAAAGCCGCATACAAACATGGTCTCTTTCTTGCTTTCGTGAGTAAGGCAGCTCCAAAATGTAGGTGTTTCAGCCTAACTCAGTGTTTTGTATGGTAGAGAGGCAGCCAGCAGAAAATACAGACCGTAGGCATTGGTCATCTTCTCTAGTTGTGCCGGGATTGGCTCAGTGTTCTGTCACTCATGGGGATACTACGTCACCGCAAAATCTACAGGAAGAGCTAGCCAGTTCAAGCCCCCTTGAGTGCTGCCATAGATTTACATTACAAGTTCCCATCCAAGAAGGCCCAAGGTCATTGGCCACATATAAAATTACGTCAAATAACGTTATATCAACCGTAGCTTTGATTGGACGGATCATGTCAACATACTTTCAAAATCTTAGCTAGCAAGCTAGACAAGCAGTCATTGTTAAAAAAATAATAATTCACCTTTGTTTAACCAGGGAGGCCAGTTGAGAACAAGTTCTCCTTTCCAACTGCGACCTGGCCAAGATGAAGCAAAGCAGTGAGACAAAAACACAGAGTTATTTAATTATTATTTATTTAACAGAGTTAAATTGGATGCAGTCTATCACAGTGCCATCCGTTTTGTCACCAAAGCCCCATATACTACCCACCACTGCGACCTGTACGCTCTCGTTGGCTGGCCCTCGCTTCATACTCGTCGCCAAACCCACTGGCTCCAGGTCATCTACAAGACCCTGCTAGGTAAAGTCCCGCCTTACCTCTGCTCGCTGGTCACCATAGCTGCACCTACCCGTAGCACGCGTTCCAGCAGGTATATCTCACTTGTCACTGTAACGGCAGCCTTCCTCCTCTTCAAGAGAAGAGAAGGTGTAGCAAGGATCGGACCAACACGCAGCATAGCCAGTGCTCAACATGTTTAATTACGACGAATAAACGTGAACACTTACAAAACAAAATAACAAACGTGGCAAACCAAAACAGCCCTATCTGGTGCAGAGAAAACACAGAGACAGGAAACAACCACCCACAAAATCCCAACACAAAACAAGCCACCTATATATGATTCCCAATCAGAGACAACACAAAACATCTGCCTCTGATTGAGAACCATATTAGGCCAAACATAGAAACGGACAAACTAGACACACAACATAGAATGCCCACCCAGCTCGCGTCCTGACCAACACTAAAACAAGCACAACACACAAGAACTATGGTCAGAACGTGACAGTCACCCCCAAAGCCAATTCCTCCTTTGGCCGCCTCTCCTTCCAGTTCTCTGCTGCCAATGACTGGAACGAACTACAAAAATCTCTGAAACTGGAAACACTTATCTCCCTCACTAGCTTTAAGCACCAGCTGTCAGAGAAGCTCACAGATCACTGCACCTGTACATAGCCCATCTGTAAATAGCCCAAACAACTACCTCTTCCCCTACTGTATTTATTTATTTATTTTGCTCCTTTGCACCCCAGTATTTCTACTTTGCACACTCATCTACTGTCAAATCTACCATTCCAGTGTTTTAATTGCTATATTGTATTTACTTCGCCACCATGGCCTATTTATTACCTTTACCTCCCTTATCTCACCTCATTTGCTCACATTGTATATAGACTTATTTTTCTACTGTATTATTGACTGTATGTTTGTTTTACTCCATGTGTAACTCTGTGTTGTTATATGTGTCGAACTGCTTTGCTTTATCTTGGCCAGGTCGCAGTTGAAAATGAGAACTTGTTCTCAACTTGCCTACCTGGTTAAATAAAGGTGAAATAAAAAATAAAATAAATTAAACACATGGGATAAACAAATGTACAGTCAATAACACAATAGAAAAAATCTATATACAGTGTGTGCAAATGTAGTAAGATTAGGGAGGTAAGGCAATAAATAGGCCATAGTGGCAAAATAATAACAATTTTGCATTAACACTGGAGTGAAAGATGTGCAGATGGTAATGTGCAAGTAGAGATACTGGGGAGCAAAAAAGCAAAAATAAATAACAATATGGGGATGAGGTAGTTGGGTGGGCTATTTACAGATGGGCTGTGGGGATGACCAGTGAAATATACCTGCTGGAGCGTGTGCTACAGGTGGGTGTTGCTATGGTGACCAGTGAGCTGAGATAAGGCGGGGCTTTACCTAGCAAAGACTTATAGATGACCTGGAGCCAGTGGGTTTGGCGATGAATATCAAGCGAGGGCCAGCCAACGAGAGCTTACAGGTCGCAGTGGTGGGTAGTATATGGGGCTATGGTGACAAAACGGATGGCACTGTGATAGACTACACACAATTTGCTGAGTAGAGTGTTGGAGGCTATTTTGTAAATGACATCGCCGAAGTCAAGGATCGGTAGGATAGTCAGTTTTACGAGGGTATGTTTGAATGATTGAAGGAGGCTTTGTTGCGAAATAGCCGATTCTAGATTTAATTTTGGATTGGAGATGCTTAATGTGAGTCTGGAAGGAAAGTTTACAGTCTAACCAGACACCTAGGTATTTGTAGTTGTCCACATATTCAAAGTCAGAACCGTCCAGAGTAGTGATGTTAGTCGGGCGGGCAGGTGCAGAAATCGGTTGAAGAGCATGCATTTAGTTTTACTAGCATTTAAGAGCAGTTGGAGACCATGGAAGGAGTGTTGTATGGCATTGAAGCTCATCTGGAGGTTTGTTAACACAGTGTCCAAAGAAGGGCCAGAAGTATACAGAATGGTGTCGTCTGCGTAGAGGTGGATCAGAGAATCACCAGCAGCAAGAGCGACATCATTGATATATACAGAGAAAAGAGTCGGCCCGAGAATTGAACCCTGTGGCACCCCCATAGAGACTGCCAGAGGTCCAGACAACACCCACTCCGATTTGACACACTGAACTCTATCTGAGAAGTAGTTGGTGAACCAGGCGAGGCAGTCATTTGAGAAACCAAGGCTGTTGAGTCTGCCGATAAGAATGCGGTGATTGACAGAGTCGAAAGGCCAGGTCGATGAAGATGGCTGCACAGTACTGTCTTCTATCGATGGCAGTTATGATATCGTTTAGGACCTTGAGCATGGCTGAGGTGCACCCATGACCAGCTCGGAAACCAGATTGCATAGCGGAAGCCTTGACCAGGTCGATGAAGACGGCTGCACAGTACTGTCTTTTATCGATGGCAGTTATGATATTGTTTAGGACCTTGAGCGTGGCTGAGGTGCACCCGTGACCAGCTCGGAAACCGGATTGCATACCGGAGAAGGTACGGTGGGTTTCGAAATGGTCGGTGATCTGTTTGTTAACTTGGCTTTCGAAGACTTTAGCAAGGCAGGGCAGGATGGATATAGGTCTGTAACAGTTTGGGTCTAGAGTGTCTCCCCCTTTGAAGAGGGGGATGACCGTGGCAGCTTTCCAATCTTTAGGGATCTCAGTCGACATGAAAGAGAGGTTGAAAAGGCTAGTAATAGGGGTTGCAACAATTGCGGCGGGTTAATTTTAGAAAGAGAGGGTCCAGATTGTCTAGCCCAGCTGATTTGTAGGGGTCCAGATTTTGCAGCTCTATCAGAACATCAGCTATCTGGATTTGGGTGAAGGAGAAGCGGGTGGGGCTTGAGCAAGTTTCTGCGGGGGGTGCAGGTCTGTTGACCGGGGTTGGGGTAGCCAGGTGGAAAGCATGGTCAGCTGTAGAGAAATGCTTATTGAAATTCTCGATTGTTGTAGATTTATCAGTGGTGACAGTGGTGACAGTTTCCTAGTCTCAGTGCAGTGGGCAGCTGGGAGGAGGTGCTCTTTTTCTCCATGGACTTCACAGTGTCCCAGAACTTTTCGGAATTCGTGCTACAAGATGCACATTTCTGTTTGAAGAAGCTAGCCTTTGCTTTCCTAACTGACTGTGTATATTGGTTCCTAACTTCCCTGAAAAGTTGCATATCACGGGGGCTATTCGATGCTAATGCAGTCCGCCACAGGATGTTTCTGTGCTGGTCAAGGGCAGTCAAGTTTGGAGTGAACCATGGGCTATATCTGTTCTTAGTTCTACATTTATTAAATGGTGCATGCTTATTTAAGATGGTGAGGAAAGCACTTTTAAAGAATAACCAGGCATCCTCTACTGACGGGATGAGGTCAATATCCTTCCAGGATACCCGGGCCAGGTCYATTAGAAAGGCCTGCTCGCTGAAGTGTTTTAGGGAGCGTTTGACAGTGATGAGGGGTGGTCGTTTGACAGCGGACACATTACGGACCCATCATAATGAATCACGTCGACAATCTACTGGCAAATCCTTTTCAATCCTTGTCATATGAAGAGAAATTATAGATAAAACGTATCGGTGCTCATCGGCCAATAGACATAAATATTACACAACAAGTTGGAAATCGCAAATTCAACATTGAGTGGTTTGGAAGGAGTCAGCGGCTAACTGGAAGAGTTGCAAAGCAATCACTATTTTGCTTCCCCTGCCTGCTATTCGGTGGAGAGGATGTGTGGTCCAAGTCTGGTTTTAAGGATTTAAAACATCTGTCTGAAAGGGTCTATTTTCCAAGGTTAAATGAATAAACATTTATATGCAACACCATGGGCCAGAAAAGGTTGAATACATTGGCCATGCTGTCAATCCAGCATGACGTTCTGCCACGTTCAAAACAACTGGAAACTCGGAACTAGGAAATCTCAGACTTCAGTGAGTTCAAGACAACTGGGAACTCGGAAAAACAAGCTCTGACTGGGAAAATGAGTTTTGAACGATCATCCAACTCAGAATTCGAAGTCCGGAACTCGGGCCTCTTTCTAGAACTCCGACCTGAAGATCACTGACATAATGATTCGACCTTGTTTTTTTCCGAGTTCCCAGTTGTCTTGAAAGCACCATAAATCCAGAAAATTCCAGACTTTGATGACACTAGTTTGATCCGCCACGCCACCTTCCTGTTCAAGTGAGCACAGCACAACAACGGTGAGTCCAAAAAGGTATTGTATGCTGCTGCATAAATTATGTAATATGCCAGGGAGATATGTATACTGTAGCTAAGAAAGTAATACTAAGTGTATGTTGTGTTGTAAGCTGTTACTAGCCCAAGTGCCTCACCATATTAATTTGGTTCTGATCCCCCTCTGAAATTAGCCTACTGTTCTGACTTGGTGGTGCACATGTAGCCTATAGTCTGTTTTAGAAAAATGTCATCATCAAATATTGTAAGGGCTTACTTTGTCTGCTTACATGCCCCCTTTATTTATCCTACGGTTCTGGCTTAGTGTACAAAGAGACTACTGTAAGAACGGCCCATGTTCTGAATTATGTCACTGTACATTTCAAAAGTGATGGACCAATAGCTATATTGACTACATCCATTTTAGTTCGCTCATTAATGTCTTAATCTAAATGACAGATTGCCTCTTATCTGCTCATCGTTCCCTTTGTCATAGTTTGTACATCTCAATTGTTATAGGCCTATTGCTTCTATAGGATAATCTCATTAGTACCTTTTTCATAATTTTAGGCAATGTTGGAATTATTTAATTGTTTTTCTTACTTTGTGTATTATAATTAGCTCATGTTCTTTTCTTGACGAGGAAGAGATACTATATAATGTTGTTGTGTCTGTAACCATGTTTGCCAGTGACAGTCTCTTCTCATTCAAATATTTGTTTTCAACAAAATGTTCCATAATAGACCCATGTAATTCCAGTTGATGTTGCAAGGGTTGATTTGTTTGCGCAATCTACTGTCTGTGCGTTGGTATACTGTATATAAAAGTGGACCCTCATGATTGTATTTTCCTTCCTTTTTAGACCACATAGGCCTAATAAAATACTGCAAATGGTAGGCTAACCGAGTCTCTCTCTCTCTCTCTCTCTCTCTCTCTCCTCATCTCTCTCCTTCTCTCGCTCGTCATCTCTTCTCTCTCTCTGCTCTCTCTTCTCTTCTCTCTCTCTCTCTCACTCTCTCTCTCTCTCTCGTCTCTCTCTCTCTCTCTCTCTCTCTCTCTCTCTCTTCTCTCTCTCTCTCTCTCTCTCTCCTCTCTCTCTCTCTCTTCTTCTCTCTCTCTCTCTCTTTCTCTCTCTCTCTCTCTCTCTCTCTCTCTCTCTCTCTCTCTCTCTCTCTCTCTCTCTCTCTCTCTCTCTCTCTCTCTCTCTCTCTCTCTCTCTCGTCTCTCTCTCTCTCTCTCTCCTCTCTCTCTCTCTCTCTCTCTCTCTCTCTCTCTCTCTCTCTCTCAGTAAAGTTAAGGCCTCAACATCTAGCTGAATTTATCTGAACTAACATCTTTCTGAATTTCTGTCGGTGTCCATTTTGAAAGTGTTACAAGATAAACTACACATGGAATGATGGGAAAGAATATAGGATATAAGGATATAAGGCTTCCCACAATAAATCAGGAGCGATAAGAGAATGAGATTTGGTGACACCAGTTCAGCACTTCAGACCCTATTTCTGGCACATGAAATGTCATTATAAGTGTGACTTTAATGTCTTTCAAACCTCATACAGTCATAGACTGTTCTCTCTGCTACCGCACAGCAAGCGGTACCGATGCACCAAGTCTGGAACCAACAGAACCCTGAACAGCTTCTACCCCCAAGCCATAAATAGTTATATAGTGTCTATAGCCAAGTTATCATTACTCATTGTGTATTTATTTAATTTATTTTTTCTCTCTGCATTGTTGGGAAGGGCCTGCAACTAAGCGCTTCACTGTTAGTCTACACCCATTGTTTACTAAGCATGTGACAAATACAATTTTATTTTATTTGAATTTTAGCCAGTTTGCCACAGCAGGAAAATGATCATGCAGCAACAGGAAATGTGAATTATTACATGGATTATATTCAATGGACATTTTTGTAGGGGCTGATACATTTTTCATATGCGAAAATCAAGTCTGAAATTTCATGTGGAAATTACAAARTTCAGAAGGCTTTTCAAACCTCAAATACACCACACGTTTTCGATTTCCTGCATTTCAGAAAATGTATCCTGCAACAGGCTGATCAAATTAAGATCCTACGTATGTAGTTATCGACAGAAGAGAGTTTAATCAGTGACATCATTAGGGGAATGCTCTTGGCTTTTCTCACAGATAAATACTTGTCTTTGATTAACCAAAATTAACCACTAATGTTATCTTCCTTTAATTCATTCATTTAGATTAGTTTATCATGGAAATGTATCTCCACTGCAAATATGGTGGGGACATTTGGTCTATAGCAATGAAATTACCTAGCTCGATCATCGATCGTGGAATGGATCTTAATGGTTTGTTGTTGTTTTTCTCATCATAATGAGAGTTTAATTTGTTGGCTTAATCGCTTTGGTTTTACTTATATGGTAATATTCAATGTTCATTCTAGATCTAATGTAATGCTGATGTTTAAAGGTCAAGGGGTAGATTAGTTACTGCTACATGCAAATATTTATTTCATTGATAATTTAACATCACATTTAAATGCTTTTTTGTTGTTGTACCTAAATGATTTTAATAACATTTTTATTTAACCTTTATTTAACTAGGCCAGTCAGTTAAGAACAAATTCTTATTTACAATGATGGCCTACCCCAGCCAAACCCTAACCCGGATGACGCTGGGCCAATTGTGCGCCGCCCTGTGGGACTCCCAATCACGTCCGGTTGTGATACAGCCTGGGATCGAACCAGGGTCTGTGGTGACTTCTCCAGCACTGAGATGCAGTGCCTTAGAACACTGATTGATAAAATTCTGAACATTTAAGGAAAAACATCTCCATATGGATTGACACACAGTGATGTACACAGTCCAGGCCTTATTGCTATCTCTGTCGTCCTCAATATCGGGACAGTTAGACCGGTATTAGCTGAGCTTGGTAATATGTCCATGCACTTTCTCTCCATGCCTTCCACATAACCTTGAGGATGGTATGTGGGTGTTTGTGTGCGTTTATGTGCACGTGTCTGTGCATGTCTTGTGTGTGTGTGCCTTAACCTTTACCCTCCCTACATACTGTCTCTTATACACATCTAGATGTGTATAAGAGACAGGATGTACACAGTCCAGGCCTTATTGCTATCTCTGTCGTCCTCAATATCGGGACAGTTAGACCGGTATTAGCTGAGCTTGGTAATATGTCCATGCACTTTCTCTCCATGCCTTCCACATAACCTTGAGGATGGTATGTGGGTGTTTGTGTGCGTTTATGTGCACGTGTCTGTGCATGTCTTGTGTGTGTGTGCCTTAACCTTTACCCTCCCTACATAACCTCTCTCCTCTCTGTATACTGCCCTGCATCCAGAGATCCTACATCCAACACTGGTGTGCCTATCTGTGCACTCTCCAAGTAAACAATGTGACCAAAAAGCCTGGGGACATTCTTAGTGTTTTCATGACTATGGCAGGAAACTTAATTTAATCCTGTGAGCATGGGCACTGCCAGCAACCCCGAGACAGCATAATGAAACCTAATGAAACCTCACACAGGGAAAGCCTGACAGCCTTCCCTGGGCCATGCTGGGCCCAGAACTATTTTAAGGCTCTGTGGGCTGTCTGCTGTCTCTGTCGTTCGCTCTTCCTCTGCCTCCCTTCATCCTAGCCTGTTGTGTTCCCTAATTGCTAGTCGTGTGCCTCACTGTTGTTCAGTCAGATAGACCCCGTTTGGTCAGTGAAGCCCAAGTGTTTTTTGGGCGAAGTCCCTTCTCTGGAGAATCCTCTTCATCAGAATGTGCACAGTGATTGGCTTAACAACTGTTCTTTGGCGCTCTAAGTGGATGGGTGCATCTGCTCCCATTACCTCAAAGCTCATTGAAGGAAAAGTAGGGTGGCTTTAATGCAATGCAATTTGTCTTCCCTCCTGAGTTCATGATCAATACCAATTGTATCACAAGTGGAGCAGTGCCAAGCTTATTTGCACTGTCAGCAGTTGTGTATTGATTGATGTGTCCAGAAATATTGGCATAAGCTGTGTATTTCCCCCATCCAAATGGCAGCTGGCTTTCATTAAGTCATTCCATGCAAAACCCCTCAAATTGTAATTGGATCCATTTCATGTCGGTTTCATTCAGGAAATGCATCGATATCAGTGATTATTGTTGTGTGTGTCACGCCTGCTCCTGGTCCCCCTCCCTGGCGCTCGAAGGAGCCAGTCTCCCCAGCATTACGCACTCCTGCCACCATCATTACGCACAGGTTCCGTCGCCCGTCATGCGCATCAGCAATTATTGGACTCACCTGGACTCAATCACCTGTGTCATTACCTCTCCTATATCTGTCTATTCCCAAGCTCTGTTCCCTGCTTCAGGATTAATGTTCGTATGCCGTTATGTTTCCCGGTGCTGACGCTGTTCCTGTCCTGTTTGATGTCTGTTCTACATTAAATGTTCAACTCCACGTACCTGCTTCTCTTCTCCAGCGTCGGTCCTTACAGTGTGTATGTCTTGCGGATTGTTAACGGGGTCAATAGACATTTTCTGATTGCATTTGAGTGATGATATTGAGTTGCCTGATACATCCAATGAGAACTCAGGTCAACAAAAACCCGAACAAAAGCATGCAAACAACAATTTAGAGAGACATGATATCTAACACAGAAACTCAAAACATATCTTGAAGATATTTCAGAATTTGAATGCAGCTCGACCCACAGGGCACACCCTGGTTGAATCAATGTTGTTTCCACGTCCTTTCAATTAGCAACGCGCATACCCCGCCCACCTGAGGATCTGTCTTTTTCAGACATCTATTTCCTGTGTTTGAGGGGTAAAAAAAATCTACTTGTCACTTAAATCTCGCTGGATTGATTGCTTTCATTTTACACCTGCAACTCTCAAACTCTTGCTCGRTTGTCGTTTTTTCAAGTTAACGTTCCAACCACGGAAATGTTGGTAATGACAAAAGTATCGCAATAGTATCTATAAGCCAGAATGTTCAATACAATTATATTTGACATTACTTACATTACCGGTTGTACATGATGTTGGTCCTTTTGGCTTTAGGAGGTGGAGATAGGGTATCCACAGGAAAGTGTTGTTTACCCAACTTTTTGTGGCGCTTGTAGTTTCTGTCGCATGTATTTTTTAAATCTCTTCTTGACTCATTGCATGTGATGCACAATATGTAAAAAACAGCCGAATGTAACCGAACGTAGTCCACCAAAACAAGCTTCCTTGCAATCAGCTGGATGTGTTTGCCTTTTGGTCTGTGGTTTGGTTAGGCCATATTGTGCAAGTGTATGTCACATGCAAATTGCATCAGCAATGAAAATAAAAACCGGAAGTACGATATACAGACCAGCTGTCACGTTCTGACCCTAGTTCTTTTGTTATTTCTTTGTTTTAGTATGGTCAGGGCGTGAGTTGGGTGGGTTATCTATGTTCCGTTTTCTATGTTGTGTTTTACGTTTGGCCTGGTATGGTTCTCAATCAGAGGCAGGTGTCGTTAGTTGTCTCTGATTGAGAATCATACTTAGGTGGCCTTTTTCCACCTGTGTTTTGTGGGTGTTTATTTTCTGTCTTTGTGTAATTCACCAGACAGGACTGTTTCGTTTCGTGCCAGTCAAAGTTTTGGAAACACCGACTCATTCAAGGGTTTTTCTTTATTTTTACTATTTTCTACATTGTAGAATAATAGTGAAGACATCAAACTATGAAATTGTAACAATCGTCGTAATCCTCCTCGTCGGAGGAGCAAGGATCAGACCAATATGCAGCGTGGTATGTATCCATATTTATTAGAATACTTTTCTAGACGAACAAAACAATAAACAAAACGAAACCAACGACGCTACAGTCCTGAACATGTGAATCTACAAAACAAAGAACGCAACGAACAGGAACAATCACCCACAAACAAACAGTGAACACAGCCTACCTAAATATGGTTCTCAATCAGAGACAACGTAAAACACCTGCCTCTGATTGAGAACCATATCAGGCTAGTTAGACAACCCTAAACCAAACAGAAACACATAACATAGAATGCCCACCCAGCTCACGTCCTGACCAACTAAACAAAGACTGAACAAAGGAAATAAGGTCAGGAACGTGACAGAAATAACACATATGGTATGGACTCATGTAGTAACCAAAATAGTGTTAAACAATTTTAAAAAACATAGATTTGAGATTCTTCAAAAGTAGCCACCCTTTGGCTTGATGACAGCTTTGCACATTCTTGGCATTCTCTCAACCAGCTTCATGAGGAAGTCACCTGGAATGCTTTTCCAACAGTCTTGAAGGAGTTCCCACATATGCGTACAGCGTAAGTTGAGACGCCTTGAGGTAAGTGGGTGATAGTGCTGGTTGGTTAAAGTTTAATTCATAGAATAGGGGTGTGGTATATTGTATATCTGAAATGTATGTCTACATTCAGATATAGATATCTCTGTTAAATATCACTTATCCTTCCATTTCCTGACCAGTTGTCTGAGACAGGGATGCTGTTTCAATGTGCCAATTTATAAGCAAATTCTCTGCATTTGAGGCTACTAAGCCCATGAAACTAGTCTGCACAAATCTTGATACAGTTGAAGTCGGATGTTTACATACACCTTAGCCAAATACATTTAAACTCAGTTTTTCACAATTCCTGACATACAATCTTTGTCCCCATATGCAGTTGCAAACCGTAGTCTGGCTTTTTTATGGAGGTTTTGGAGCAGTGGCTTCGTCCTTGCTGAGTGGCCTTTCAGGTTATGTCGATATAGGACTCGTTATACTATGGATATAGATACTTTTGTACCCGTTTCCTCCAGCATCTTCACAAGGTCCTTTGCTGTTGTTCTGGGATTGATTTGCACTTTTCGCGTGAAAGTACGTTCATCGGAGACAGAACGCGTCTCCTTCCTGAGCGGTATGACGGCTGCGTGGTCCCATGGTATTTATACTTGCATACTATTGTTTGCACAGATGAACATGATACCTTCAGGTGTTTGGAAATTGCTCCCAAGGATGAACCAGACTTGTTGAGGTCTACCATTTTTTTTCAGAGGTCTTGGCTGATTTCTTTTGATTTTCCCATGATGTCAAGCGAAGAGGCACTGAGTTTGAAGGTAGGCCTGAAATACATCCACAGGTACACCTCCAATTGACTCAAATGATGTCAATTAGCCTACCAGAGGCTTCTAAAGCCATGACATCATGTTCTGGAATTTTCCAAGCTGTTTAAAGGCACAGTCAACTTAGTGTATGTAAACTTCTGACCCACTGGAATTGTGATACAGTGAAATAATCTGTCTGTAAACAATTTTTGGAAAAATGACTTGTGTCATGCGTGAAGTAGATGTCCTAACTGACTTGTCAACACTAGTTTGTTAACAAGAAATTTGTGGAGTGGTTGAAAAACGAGTTTTAATGACTCCAAGTGTATGTAAACGTCCGACTTCAACTGTATATTTAGCAAGCTCAGACTCCATGTCATCATATAAGACCTTATGTGCCTTGCACATAAGTGCCTATTATAGCCTCTCTTTCACACAGGTACATGTTCATTTTCCTTTGTCAATGTACCTCTTCAGTGTCATTCTGTCTTTTTTCATCCCTTCCTGCTGCTCGAATGGACTTCTTCATTTCTCTAACTTCCTTGGCTGCTCTCTCAAGAACATTAAGGGGGGCTTGACCCCTGCTTCTTTTACGTTTGTATACACTGGGAATGATTGTCTACTTTGTAACAATAAAAATGCACTATCTTGAGTTCATATGCATGAGACATTGCAAAACTACTATGCATATTATGCATAAAACTGACCAAATGTAATCATAAAGTGTGGCCATTGGCTCAACTTACCCCATGGCAAACATTTTCACTATATTAGTCAACACAGCTACAAGGATGCACTTTAATGCTCGTTTTAGGACCTCATATTGTAGATTACAGAGACCCCAAATGATGTATTAAACAATCTTAAATCTACCTTGTCACACCCTGATCTGTTTCACCTGTCCTTGTGCTTGTCTCCACCCCCCTCCAGGTGGCGCCCATCTTCCCCACTTATCCTCTGGGTATTTATACCTGTGTTTTCTGTCTGTCTGTGCCAGTTCATCTTGTTTGTTCAAACCTACCAGCGGTTTGTCTCACCTCCTTCTTTTTCCAGTTTCTCTTTTCTCACCCTCCTGGTTTTGATTCTTGCCTTGCCTGACCCTGATCCTGACTGCCGTCCTGTACCTTTGCTCCACCCCTGGATTACTGAACTCTGCCTGTGCCTGCCTATCATCCTGTACCTTTGCTCCTACTCTGGATAATCGACCCCTGCCTGCCTTGACCTGTCGTTTGTCTGCCCCTGGTGTTACAATAAACATTGTTACTTCACACAGTCTGCACTTGGGTCTTACCTTATCCTGATAACCTGTTTTGTTTTTTTACCTAACTTACAACTTTTTCCATTTGGTTTCTTCCTCCACAGACTCCATGAAATTATGACATCTTCCTAAATATTTGGTCACATTATACATTTTGTGTATGGTTTCCTAGAAACAAGGGGTGGGTCAACTTACCCCACTCTCCCCTTGTAACGGATTTCCTCTTCGTCTGAGGAGGAGTAGCAAGGATCGGACCAATGTGCAGCGTGGTAAGTGTCCATAATGAGATATTTAATAAATCCACAGAACACTGAACAAAATAACAAAAGTACAAACAAACAACCGAAACAGTCCCGTATGGTACTAACACAGGAAACAACCACRCACAAAACACAATAGAAAAKWGGSTACKTAAATATGGCTCCCAARCAGAGACAACGACTGACACCTGCCTCTGATTGAGAACCATACTAGGCCAAACACATAGAAATATAACAACAGAACAAAACATAGAAAAACAACATAGAATGCCCACCCCAACTCACGCCCTGACCAACTAAAATAAAGACACCCCTATTGTTCTCCCTCGAAATGAAATGCATTATGCATACCCTAACAGCACTGATGTCTGCATAAATCAGCCCTTGCCCCTACATTATTGTCTAACTGTAAACAGACAGTGTTCCCTTTAGATGTAAACAAACACCCACCACTGTTGAGTGTCCGAACAGCTTTTAAAGTACCACAACAGCAAAGTTCCAGAGGAAAGACCATACCCAGAGCTTGATGTTGGGCAACAATTTAAGTTGATAGGTCATTGTTTTAGTCAAAGTATGAAGTATTTGGGCTTGAAGTGGGAATCCAAAGTGGGAACTTTGTGGATATCTGTGTCAATGCTATGTGTTTCCCCTATGAGATGACGTGCAAATACCTTTCAGACTACGTTTCTTTTTAGGCCTGGGTTTTATTTGAATGTCACCACCCACCAGCATGTCATTGTTTATTAATCAGAAACACATGCAAAATTCTTCCTCTTTGCAAGTTGTGACTGAGTCAAATATTTTTATAACTAAACCAAGATTGACCACAACCTGTTGTTTCCAATGGGAACAAATGAGTCATGGTGTGCAGAACAAGCAAGGAGGTGGGCAGAGCRGAGCACGAGCTAGCGAGATCCTATTGGCAGCATCTGCATATTTACGTTAGGGAACGCCTACTCTGTGAAGTGTAGGCGTTTCCTAAGCCTTTGCACTCCTAATTTAACGCGTTTTTTAAAAACTTAGTCCGCTCTGTTCATAAAGATTTTAGTTTAGGAACAGAACTGTATTGAGATTAAATATTTAATCGATGAGAAAATTTGCAGAATGTCAGCCAAAATCAAGTTCTTTCCATCTTCTCCCAATGCCGCCCAGTGGGTTTCCTCTCACTACCATATTTGGTAGTGAGTGGAAACGCCAAGCGGATGCTTCACATTTATACATCCAGTGAAATATCTGTCTCATTGTTCTATCTGTGACTGAGCTGAGCCAAACAGCCTTTCGAAGTTCACTTTGGCTTATGAGCCCTGGAGCAGATTAAAATAGGGGGTGCAAACATCTTTTTTCACCTGCACTTTTTACCAGATAATTAACATAACATAATCCATTGGATAATTTTTTAATTTTCACTTATTTTTGAGCTAGTCTGTATTAAAATGATATTTGACTAAATTAAATAATTGCATTCTGTAACCCTGCTCCCCCGTCGCCCCAAGAAGAATGGTTTTGACCACTCCAGTTTTGCTTCTCTACACACGCCACTGCTTTCATTGGAGCAGCTAGAAAGCACTATTTCATGATTGTTGATCTTATAATGAAAGGCACCCGTGAAGGAAAATTATATTTTGTTGTGCTGTTACATTTTTTATTGGTGTTTTGTCCGATGCGCTCAGGGTGTTATTACATATCATTTGAGCAGTGTGCATCATGAGCAAAGTCATTGTAGCCTATCATTTCACTTCCCCTGTGGGAACCATGAGTACTGGCTGACTTGGCTTTGCAGTACTGCAGCCAAATATCCTACCAGCAGCCAACCAAAAGTTGCACCTTGTCCATTACAATGTATAAAACCGCATGTCTAGCCCATATCGTTCATTAATTAACCATATTATTCTTTCTAACTATTATATTTTTATGGTGGATTGGCGGCCACAATTTATGGAAGATGACAAAATTTGGAGATAACAATAGATTGTGAAGTGAGCCTTTAAGGTTACCAAGCAGGAGAGAGGGAGCAGGAGAGGGGGAGCAGGAGAGAGGGAGCAGGAGAGAGGGAGCAGGAGAGAGAGGGAAAGGTTAGACTAGAGGAAGTCTGCTCATCCACTTTTACCCAGGGAATGGCTCCAGTGTTTGCTTTTAATTTCCTCCATGAAGGGTCTGGGTGTGAAATGTACATGTTGAATTGGATAGTCCAGGCAGAGTAGCTATGGAGGTGTGCTATTAAGTTAGAGAGAGAAGGTAATAGATGAAGAGAAGAAACCTCAGACAATCTACCTATCTCATCCTCCTACTTTTAGTTCTGGTACAGCTGAACACAAAGCCCATGCAGTGCTGACAGAGAGAAGCAATGACTGCCATCTCCCAGTCAGCATAGTGAGATCAAAGTGAAAGATGGGTCAATGCTTAATTACTGCCCAGTCAGAAGACCTTGGGTTTCTCCACTATCCCAATAGCTTTATTGAAAAATGTTTCTGAAGATTACCTTAAGCAGTTTTTTATGAGATGTGAAAATACTGACGTAAGCAAAGACCCAGACCAGGAGTTAAAAAGCCTTGGGGAGCAGAGGTTATATGACTGATGGTCTACCAATAGCCATTAGCCATTTCTCATTCCCTGCTGCCCTGACAATTGTTTTCGCTAAAAAAGAGGAGATAATATATACGTTCTAGAAACAAGGTTAGTCTATTTAGCCCGAATGAGACCTCAGACGGTGAAAGGAGCAACACAGAGAATCAATGGCTCCAGTGGGTCCTGTAAAAGGAACGTCACATTTGGGAGTCAATCAAGTCCTTCTTGCCCCATTGCTCAGCCCTTGTCTTCAACAGCTCTGTCCGCTCATCTGTGGACGAAAGGCTATAGGGATGCATGTCTTCAGAGCCAGGGCTGACACCTAGCATAGGAGCCAGAGGTGATGCTAAAGGGAGAGGCCTAAGCTAAGGTACTCACCTCTAGAATCAAATCAAATCAATTGTTATTAGTCACATGCGCCAAATACAACAGGTGTATTTCACCTTACAGTGAAATGCTTACTTACAAGCCCCTAACCAACAATGCAGTTAAATACAGATAAGAATAAGAAATAAAAGTAAAGAGTAATTAAAGAGCAGAGACTATATACAGGGGGGTACCGGTACAGAGTCAATGTGCGGGGGCACCAGTTAGTTGAGGTATTATGTACATGTAGGTAGAGTTATTAAAGAGACTATGCATAGATGATAACAACAGAGAGTAGCAGCAGTGTAAAAGAGGGGGGAGGGGGGCAATGCAAATAGTCTGGGTAGCCATTTGATTAGATGTTCATGAGCCTTATTGCTTGGGGGTAGAAACTGTTTAGAAGCCTCTTGGACCTAGACTTGGCGCTCCGGTACCGCTTGCTGTGCGGTAGCAGAGAGAACAGTCTATGGCTAGGGTGATGCATACAAATTGTCTATTTAACTATGTGTTAATAATTGAGGCCGATGATTAACTGTGGAGTGGGATTCACCCAGGGATGCTGCTTTCTATCTCTCTTTCTGTCTGCTAATGGCTAGAGACGGGATTACCCCAGCCCCTCCCCTACAGCCTCACACTTAGGCTGATCCTTGATGATGGTCTGCATAGTTTAGCGGAGGTGTATTGAAACCAATACCTACATCGACAATGACTTCAACAGCAATTGATCAACCCTCTCTGGTTAGTGCAATAGGTAACTACTGGATCAACTATACATTTCCAATATACACTACCGTTCAAAAGTTTGGTGTCACTTAGAAATGTCCTTGTTTTTGAAAGAAAAGCACTTTTTTTGTCCATTAAAATAACACCAAATTGATCAGAAATACAGGGTATGTAACGATTGTTCTCCTCCTCGTCTGAGGAGGAGCATGGATCGGACCAAAACGCAGCGTGTTGTGAAGACATAATGATTTATTAAATTAAGACGAACACGAAGAACACTTGAACAAACTACAAAATAACAAATGAAGTAAACAGACCTGAACATGAGAACTTACAGACAACGAAGAACGCACGAACGAAACAGTCCCGTGTGGCACAAACACTGACACAGGAACACAATCACCCACCAACAAACGGTGTGAACAGCCTACCTTAATATGGTTCTCAATCAGAGGAAACGTCAAACACCTGCCTCTGATTGAGAACCATATAAGGCTAATTAACAATGAACCTACCTACACAAGAAACAAATAACATAGACTGCCCACCCAGCTCACGTCCTGACCAACTAAACAAAGCTAAAAAGGAGAAAATAAGGTCCAGGGGACAAGTACCCCCCCCCCCCCCCCCCCCCCCCAAGATGCGGACTCCGGCGCAAAACTGAACCTATAGGGGAGGTCTGGGTGGGCATCTGTCCACGGTGGCGGCTCTGGCTCTGGACGTTGTCCCCACCCCACCATAGTCAATCCCCGCTTCCGTAGCTTCCTCCTACTGACCACCCTCCAAATTAACCACACTGGATTAAGAGGGCAGCACCGGACTAAGGGGCAACACCGGAATGAGGGCAACACCGGACTGAGGGCAGCCGGACTGCGGGAGCACCGGACTGAGGGGCAGCTCCGGACTGTCTAACGGCTCTGGCTGGTCATGGCTGGGCTGACGGCTTCTGGCGGCTGGTCATGGCTGGCTGACGGCTCTGGCTGGTCATGGCTGGCTGACGGCTTCTGGGGCTGGTCATGGGCTGGTGACGGCTCTGGGCTGGTCATGGTGCTGACGGCTCTGGTGGGTCATGGCTGGCGACGGCTCTGGCTTGGTCATGGCTGGCGGACGGCGGCGTTCTGGCTGCTCCTGGGCTGGCGGGGCGCTCTGGCTGCTCCTGGCGGCGGGCGCTCGGCTGCTCCTGGCTGGCGGCGCTCTGGCTGCTTCCTGGCTGGCGGGCGCTCTGGCTTGCTCCTGTCTGGCTGGCGGCTCTGGCTGCTCCTGTCTGGCGGGCGGCTCTGGCTGCGCCTGTCTGGCGGCGGCTCTGGCGCTCCTGTCTGGCGGACGGCTCTAGCGTCTCCTGACTGACGGACGTCTCTGAAGGCTCAGGACAGATGGGCGGCTTGAAGGCTCAGGACAGACGGCGGCTTTGAAGGTTCAGGACAGACGGGCGGCTTTGAAAGGCTCAGGACAGACGGGCGGCTTTGAAGGCTCAGGACAGACGGGCGGCTTTGAAGGCTCTGGGCAGACGGCAGTGCAGGCGGCTCTGGGCAGACTGGCAGTGCAGGCGGCACTAGGCAGACGGGCAGTGCAGGAGGCACTGGGCAGACGGCAGACTCTGGCCGGCTGAGGCGCACAGTAGGCCTGGTGCGTGGTGCCGGAACTGGTGGTACCGGGCTGGAGACACACAGGGCTAGTGCGTGGAGGGAGGACAGGGCTCTGGAGACGCAACGGAAGCCTGGTGCGTGGTGTTGGCACTGGTGGTACTGGGCTGGGGCGGGGAGGTGGCGCCGGATATACCGGACCGTGCAGGCGTACTGGCTCCCTGAGCACTGAGCCTGCCCACCTTACTGGTTGAATGCTCCCCGTAGCCCGTCCAGTGCGGGGAGGTGGAATAACCCGCACTGGGCTGTGTTGGCGACCGGGGACACCATGCGTAAGGCTGGTGCCATGTATGACGGCCCGAGGAGACGCACTGGAGACCAGACGCGTTGAGCCGGCTTCATGGCACCTGGCTCAATGCCCATTCTAGCCCTGCCAGTGCGGGGAGGTGGAATAACCCGCACCGGGCTAAGCACACGTACAGGAGACACCGTGCGCTTTACCGCATAACACGGTGTCTGCCCGTACTCTCGCTCTCCACGGTAAGATCGGGAAGTTGGCGAGGTCTCCTACCTGCTTCGCCACACTACCCTTTAGCCCCACCCCAAGAAATTTTTGGCTTGACTTGCACAGGCTTCCGTGCTAGCCGCGTACCTTCATAACGCCGGTTCCTCTCTCCGGTTGCCTCTGCTCTCCTAGCTGCCTCCAGCTGTTCCCATGGGAGGCGATCCTTTCCAGCCAGGATCTCCTCCCATGTGTAGCAACCCTTGCCGTCCAAAACGTCCTCCCATGTCCATTCCTCCTTCTTGCGCTGCTGCTGCTTTTTCTCCACGCTGCTTGGTCCTTTGTTGGTGGGTGATTCTGTAACGATTGTTCTCCTCCTCGTCTGAGGAGGAGCATGGATCGGACCAAAACGCAGCGTGTTGTGAAGACATAATAATTTATTAAATTAAGACGAACACGAAGAACACTTGAAGAAACTACAAAATAACAAACGAAGTAAACAGACCTGAACATGAGAACTTACAGACAACGAAGAACACACGAACAGGAACAAACTCACAAACGAAACAGTCCCGTGTGGCACAAACACTGATACAGGAACACGATCACCCACCAACAAACGGTGTGAACAGCCTACCTTAATATGGTTCTCAATCAGAGGAAACGTCAAACACCTGCCCCTGATTGAGAACCATATAAGGCTAATTAACAATGAACCTACACAAGAAACAAATAACATAGACTGCCCACCCAGCTCACGTCCTGACCAACTAAACAAAGCTAAACAAAGGAAAATAAGGTCAGGAACGTGACAGGGTAGACATTGTTAATGTTGTCAATGACTATTGTAGCTGGAAATGTCAGATTTTTAACTAGTTCTATCAACACATTGATTGTAGTACTCGCTTAGGAAAAGCATTAGATCACTGCTATTCGCCTTTTCGAAATGACAAGTAAGTAATTTAAGCGTGTTAATCCTCACAAGGCTGCCGGCCCAGACGGCATCCCTAGCCGCGACCTCAGAGCATGCACAGACCAGCTGGCTGGAGTGTTTACAGACATATTCAACCTCTCCCAATCCCAGTCTGCTGTCCCCACTTGCTTCAAGATGTCCACCATTGTTCCTGTACCCAAGAAGCAAAGGTAACTGACCTAAATGACTATCGCCCCGTAGCACTCACTTCTGTCGTCATTAAGTCCTTTGAGAGGCTAGTTTAGGATAATATTACCTCCACCTTACCTGACACCCTAGACTCACTTCAATTTGTTTACCGCCCCAATAGATCCACAGACAATGCAATTGCCATCGCACTGCACACTGCCCTATCCCATCTGGACAAGAGGAATACCTACGCCAGAATGTTGTTCATTGACTATAGCTCAGCCTTCAACATCATAGTACCCTCCAAGCTCATCATTAAGCTTTGGGCCCTGGGTCTGAACCCTCGCCCTGTGCAACTGGGTCCTGGACTTCCTGAAGGGCCGCCCCCAGGTGGTGAAGCTAGGAAACAACACCTCCACTTCGCTGATCCTCAACACAGGGGCCCCACAATTGTGCCTGCTCAGCCCCCTACTGTACTCCCTGTTCACCCATGTCTGCGTCACCACGCACGCCTCCAACTRAATCATCAAGTTTGCAGATGACACAACAGTAGTGGGCCTGATTACCAACAATGAGGAGACAGCCTACAGGGAGGAGGGCAGGGCCCTGGCGGAGTGGTGCCAGGAAAATAACCTCTCACTCAACATCAACAAAACGAAGGAGCTGATCGTGGACTTCAGGAAACAGCAGAGAGAGCATGCCCATATCCACATCGACGGGACCGCAGTAGAGAAGGTAGAAAGCTTAAAGTTCCTTGGCATACATATCGCTGACGATCTGAAATGGTCCACCCACACAGACAGTGTGGTGACAAATGCTCAACATTGCCTCTTCAACCTCAGGAGGCTGAAGAAATTCGCCTTGCCCCCTAAGACCCTCAGAAACTTTTACAGATGCACAATTGTGGTACGATCTGCCCAACGCATCACCGGGGACACACTGCCTGCTCTCCAGGACACCTACAGCACCCGATGTCATAGGAAGATCATCAAGGACATCAACTACCTGAGCCACAGTCTGTTCACCTCGCTCCCATCCAGAAGGCGAGGTCAGTACAGGTGCATCAAAGCTGGGACTGAGAGACAGAAGGCCATCAGACATTTAAATAGCTACCACTAGCCAGCTACCACCCGGTTACTCAACCCTGCACCTTAGAGGCTACTGCCCTATATACATAGACATGGAATCACTGGCCACTTTAATAATGGAACACTAGTCAATTTAATAATGTTTACATACTGCTTTACTCATCTCATATGTACATACTGTATTCTGGTCAATGCCACTCCGACATTGCTCATCCTAATATTTATATATTTCTTTATTCCATTTTTTACTTTTAGATTTGCGTTAAATACTACTGCGCTGTTGGAGCTAGGAGCACAAGCATTTCGCTACACCCACAATAACATCTGCTAAATATGTGTATGTGACCAATAACATTTGATTTGATTTATTGATGATTAAGCAGTGTTGAGAAAAACCCCTTACACACTAATTCCACACAGCCTTGCGGTTTGGCAGTATCTAGGCTTTCTGTCATTGATAAACCCATGCAGATTACTCAAAATGCAAGGCGTTGACATTATGATTTGCAATGATGATCATTCAGATCAGGGATTTAAAGATTGTTTAGGCTGCTGAACCAAAACAAATGCCAGTGGTTAGTCAAGAGCGTAATTTTAGCGGACCGGACAAATTTACATTTACAGCTAAAATAGATGCACTTCAAATGAAGTATTGGTGTTGGTGTGCAGAAGAGTGGTTCCGGTCTAACGCACTAACCTTAGGGCATGGCTACCGTCTAGGTGCTTCTAATTGGGGGGTGGGGCAAACTTGGCTTTGGGTTTTGACAAACATGAATTTTGGGCATGTGCTGCTCAAGTGGAGAGCAGAGAGGATCATCAAAATGGACAGCTGTGGCTGCTGATAAAATACTGCCCATTGCTAAGCTCTGCTAGCATGTTGTGATAAACCTGGAAAGCTTCTTTCAGAAACATCAACATTTTCCAGACCAGTGTGAACCTTTTAAAATACCTGACACAGCACTCGAAGTTCAGGAAGAGAACATAGAGTAAATTCATAAAAACGCTTGAAAACTGTCACCTCGATTGGTACCCAATGTACTGTACTGGCATGTATGCATCCCTATCTTGACAAGACTTTACAGGGGGTGTCCTGCCCAGCTGCCTTCACGGTTTCATTTCGGTTTGATGTGACAGAACATAGTCTGTGAGAGAGGTTCACTTTCCTAGCAGAGCCAGAGGTGAACTCTCTCATAACCTCCTGTACTAGATAATTCCAATCCAGGTATCGGTAGGTGCCATTATTGGTCACGGTATGTGTCTTTAATCTGTTGCTCATGGGCTAATACCGGAGTTAGCAAACTAATCCACACATACTGTATGAGGTCTAACATTCTACCTAATGCTGTAGGTCTCCATTTGGGAGTTGTTTTACTAAGTTACTTCTGTGATGTGGAGTGAACAATGATGAGTCAATGCAGATCTGTTATGAAAAGGCTTTCTGTCAGGGGCTTTAGTATTGCATGTCTTTTGCCTGCTGCCCAGTGACACCTGGGTGTCATTTATCAGGACGAGAGCTGTCAGGGTACGTGAACTGCTGCCCACTTTCTGCCAAAGTCCCTGCCATCTGAGCCCAGCAGTGACAGATGAGCAGGTCAGGACATATGGAAAAGGGTCCACAGAATCTGCAGAGAGTTCATCGGAGCAACTCTGGGTGGACTCAATGTAAGTATGGGTGGTATGATGAAATGAGATTTCAGTGAAGTGTCCATGCACCCAATCTCACTGTGTTAATATTCAAATGTGTACAGGGTAAAACAAATACAATAGACTGGACATAAGGAGATAACATCTGTTAGATAAAATATGTTCTTATTTTCCCAAAACGGGTGAAATTCAAGTGATAAAAAACAACAGAAAAATGTGAATCAAATGCAGTCTACACTGATATAAAAATGATATCCATCCCTGGTTGGCTGGTGATATAATCGATTCTACACCCTCGTTTGAAACATCAGGTTGCCCTTAGCAACACACTACAAAGCAATTCCCCAAAATCAAGATATTAGGGACTGTATTTATTTTATATTTTTGTCTACAGAAACAAAATACTTCTATCCAGTTTACTTATGCTTCCCAGAGAATCGCCAGGGGTAATATAAAAACATGCTGCAAAAAAATAAATAATAACTTGCACTCTTGAAGAAATGAACCAGAACATTTTGGACTGCAAGTAATTATTTGAGTGCACATGACATGAATCGTTCCCAAGGCTTAACTTGGGGACGATACCACATAAGTCGAATAGCGCTTTCTTGCCAGCTACCATTGAGTCATTAATGTGATTAAAGTCTGTTGACACATAGGAAAAGGAGAAAAACAAAGCTAAGATGAAAGAGTTGTCATGCAATGATATTGCTATGATTTAGCAATGTACCATTAGAGTATAGGGAGCACTATACTGTATGTATACTGTATATTAATATTCTTCCTAGAATGGCTAAAAGGTGACCTTGACATTCATCCCATGCTCGTTCAAGATGCATCCCACTAGAGGGCTTGTTGTTTTTATTCTGGTGATAACCCTCATGCAGCTAAAAATGTGTGTTTGGCTATGGCTAATGTTAATGGTAGGATATGAAATTGAATCTGACAAAGCACTGTGAGTCAGAGACACATACTGGATGTAGAGGGAAGGCTGGGGAGGATTGGAGATGCCTCACAGACTTAAAAGTGGAAGTGCCTTGCTTAGCTAGAAATCAGATTGTGGCCATCCCTTGACCCTGCTCCAAATTCAGCCACAACCAGTTAAAGTGATGCTCCAGAGCTTTTGTATAATTTCAGCCAGTAGTTTTGAAAGTAGTGCTCATGAGCCAAAATGGGTCCGTTCTAATTTTTTGTAAACTTTTTTTGTAATTCGTATGATATGTTACAAATTCCTAAATGCTTAAGATCCCAGACTGCACCTTCAATCAGCCACTGGGGCCTGGAGGGAAGCGAAGAGACGTGTACCACTCTGCCTCTCACAGAGATCTCTCACAGAGATCTCTCACAGAGAATTGACCACCACATGTAGCTCTCACTCTGTTGCACTCCGGTAAAGGGCTGCCGCATCTATTTCTAAATTGCATTAATCAGCTAATTAAGAGAGACTTGATTATGTTAACAGGGTCACGTCAAGGATGTTTTGCTCCAGTTGCCTTTAATAGCCCAGGCACATAATACAGTAGCAAAGGGCTGGTTTTGGAAGCCCTTCACTCGTGCCCAGGCCAGTGAAAGACGCACTTGAGAGCATTGGCTTTCAATAAGGAGAGGGAGGGCGTGCTAAGTTATTCATCAGCATTGGCCCTGAGAGGCACAAACCGAGCACGATTGTTTTATTTGCCCTGACCAATGCCAAGAGGGCCCATTTAATTCAAGTCAATTATATAAACTCAGGACCCATCCTGAAGAGACAAAGTATTGTATGTCGCTGTGGTCTAATATGAATGAATACATGTTTATAGAAATGGTGAAGAACTCAGGCTTTATACCCTAGTATTATGTTAATATTGGAGTGACAGAGTTGCACTCTTATCTACATTCATGGATCAATAAGGAGAGATGAATCTGGTGCCACCTTGCCTTGTATTGACTCAATAGAATAATCTGTTTTCCTATATCTGTGCAAGCCATGTTTCTCTCAGGCAACAGCAGTTCAAGATTAAGGAGATACTTACTGTATGTACAATGTTTAAACTGGCCTGACATAGCAGTAAACACAGCTCTAAATGGTACTGTGGCGTTTTGAGGTCACCTGTTTCTGTTTTTCTGTTGCATCAGTGCTCGTCTCTGCTCCCTCCTCACTGACTCAGTTCTCCATAATGGACACAGCAGTCCTACAGGAAGTAAAAGTTCCACATAACAAGCCACTGGAGAGAACCTAAAAAGCTTCAGAGAGCCATTATCAAAGGCTCTATTTATTGATTCATACATTAGGAAAGGTCTTGGGCACCCTGGGTAATTGCGAGGGTAAGCTATGAAAGGAACCTGGGAGCTGAACCCTTATCACTGCTTCTCCTCATTGGTTGCTTTTAATTGTGGAACATCTGCTGAGATCTCCTGTGTTCTGTTCGAGTATGAGGGGAAAAACAACTGCCGAAATTACAGAAGCCCCTTGAAGAGAGGAGTGTTGATTACGCAAGAGCTACACCCAAAAGCTGAGAGACAGGACGGCACCTGAGAGAGACTGTGCAACGTGACCGCCTCACACAAGAACCTGAGCAGGTGGAGAGCTAACAAAGGAAGGAGGAGAGATGGAGAATGAGTGAAGGAGAGACAGAGATGGCTTTTAACTTCTCTAGGATAGGGGGCAGCATTTTCACGTTTGGATGAAAAGAGTGCCCAGAGTAAACTGCCTCCTACTCAGTCCCAGATGCTAATATATGCATATTATTATTAGTATTGGATAGAAAACACTCTGACGTTTCTACAACGGTTTGAATCATGTCTGTGACTATAACAGAACCTATTTGGCAGGCAAAACCCCGAGGACAAACCATTCAGATTCTTTTTTTTTTTAGGTCACTCTCTTTTCAATGTTTTTTCATTGGGAATCCAGATTTCTAAAGGACCTTCCTGCAGTTCCTATCGCTTCCACTGGATGTCAACAGTCTTTAGAAATTGGTTGAGGTTTTTCCTTTGAGAAATGAAGAAGTAGCCATGTTCAGAATGAGGCTCCAGTGAAGTGTACTGTTTGTTAGAGGCGAGTGACCAGAAAGCATGCTACACATTGTTTTCCTCCGGTATTGAACACAGATCATCCCGTCTTCAATTTTATCGATTATTTACATTAAAAAATACCTAAAGTTGTATTACAAAAGTAGTTTGAAATGTTTGGACAAAGCTTACAGGTAACTTTTGAGATATTTTGTAGTCACGTTGTGCAAGTTGGAACCGGTGTTTTTCTGGATCAAACGCGCCAAATAAATGGACATTTTGGATATATATCGACTGAAATAATCAAACAAAAGGACCATTTGTGATGTTTATGGGACATATTGGAGGGCCAACAGAAGAAGCTCGTCAAAGGTAAGGCATGAATTATATCTTTATTTCTGCATTTTGTGTCGCGCCGGGAGGGTTGAAATATGATGGTCTGTGATTGTTAGCTGGGGTGCTATCCTCAGATAATAGCATTGTTTGCTTTTGCCGTAAAGCATTTTGAAATCTGACACGTTGGCTGGATTCACAACAAGTGTAGCTTTAATTTGGTATATTGAATGTGTGATTTCATGAAAGTTAAATTTTTATAGTAATTTATTTGAATTTGGCGCTCTGCATTTTCACTGGATGTTGGCCAGGTGGGACGCTACCGTCCCACATATCCCAGAGAGGTTTTAAGAGACTGCCAAGACGTTGATGCTGGAAAGGCACACCTTGCCTGAAAAACTCTTGGTGTTTTAGATGGCTCACAGCGAAATGAATACATTGTTTGTGAAGGGTAACTGAAAACCTTGGAGCTCAAGTGAGTTCCAGAAAGGGTTACGTTAGTCTGGAAAACAAAACACAGAACAGGGTCATGTAATAGGCCTCTTATATCACGCCTCTCTTTGTCACTGGAGGATGTTTAATTTATTTAATAGCTGCCGCTTTGACGGTATGGCAGGAGTTTGGTATGTTTGGCGACTTTCCTCTCAGGCACAGGCACTATGTGATTTTTAAGATGGAGAAGATCTGTACTATCACCCATCTGGTGAAATAGAATTACGGTGAACAAAATGTTATTTCAAATCAATTAAAATTATATTTGTCACATGCGGAGAATAAAACAGGTGTAGACCTTACCGTGAAATGCTTACTTACAAGACCTTAACCAACAATGCAGTTCAAGAAATAGAGTTAATAAAATATTTAAATAGTCAGTGGCCATTTGATTAATTGCTCAGCAGTCTTATGGCTTCGGGGTAGAAGCTGTTAAGGAGCCTTTTGGACCTAGACTTGGCGCTCCGGTACCGTTTTCCGTGCGGTAGTAGAGAGAACAGACTACGACTTGAGTGACTGGAGTCTTAGACAATATTTTGGGCCTTCCTCTGACACTGCCTAGTATATAAGTCCTGGATGTGAGGAAGCTTGTCCCCAGTGATGTACTGAGCTGTACGCACTACCCTCTGTAGCACCTTACGGTCAGATGCCGAGCACTTGCCATACCAGGCGGTGATGCAACCGGTCAGGATGCTCTCGATGGTGCAGCTGTAGATTTATTTTTAAGATCTGGGGACCCATGCCAAATCGTTTCATTCTCCTGAGGGGGAAAAGGCATTGTCGTACCTTCTTCTCTAATATCTTGGTGTGTTTGGACCATGATAGTTCGTTGGTGATGTGGACACCAGGTATGCGTCCTACCTGGGCGCATACCTGGTTGACCGGGGTGTCGGTGTTGAAAATCAGGCTACTGTTCTGTCTTGCCGATAGAGTGTGTAACCCGCCAGCTGTATGTTCTTAATGTCGTCGTTCAGCCACGATTCGGTGAAACATAAGATATTACAGTTTTTAATGTCCCGTTGGTAGGATATACGTGCTTTCAGTTCGTCCCATTTATTTTCCAGCGATTGAACGTTAGCTAGCAGAATGGAAGGCAAGGGCAGATTAGCCACTCGTCGCCTGATCCTTTCAAGGCACCTGGATCTTTTGCCTCAATCTCAGTTTCCTTCTCCAGCGAATCACGGGGATCGGGCCTGGTCGGGTGACTGCAGTATATCCCTCGTAGCCGATATCCAGAAGCTATTTTCGGTCATAAGAGTCTGTAGCAGCAACATTATGCACAAAATAAGTTACAAACAATGTGAACAAAAAAAAAAGTATCACAGTTGTTTAGGAGACCGTAAAACGGAAGCCACCCCCTCCGGCGCCATTGTCACATCCTTATTGGGGGGTGTCTGAGGGAATATGCTTCAATAATGCAATGGATGTTGTCACTGCATAATTGACAATAGGGGAAACATATTCCCTCAGACGCCACCCAATAAGGATGTTATGTTTTTCATTTACTTTCTATTAAAAGTTCTCACTCACTCTCTGACACTAAGTGTAATCTTCCAGCTGCAGGCAGCACAGATACAATTACTGTACCATTTACAGATAGATAATGTAGACTAGAAACCCCTCATCTGCAAATAGAGGTATTAAGGTCAGGGCCCAAACATTTTGCTTTGTTGTGTTTTTAGGTCCAGTTGAGGTAGCACTTACAATTTGATAGTCTTGGTCATTATTACGCCACTCACCAAAGATTTCAGGCCCCTTGTTCTCCACCAAGGTCACAGGTACTGATAAGTCAAATCAATGTGCTAAACAGGTCTTTAAAAATGCTTACATACACTGAGATGTCGGCGTATTTTCTATTCACAACGCATAAGCCACTGAATTGCATTCCTTGTCACTTTCTGCTCCCATGCTGTTAAAAGATGTAGCAAATCAAGCGTCTCTACCTCTGAGATAGAAGTCATAGGCATGTCATTATTTTTATGCATACCGACTCTGTAAATGACAGCAACGTATGTGTGACTATAGAATTGCTATGACAGGTTCATATACCTCCACCACTCGCGACTATTGTCCTTCACCATTATAATATGCTGATGTTATATCCTCCCTTCTGGAAGAATATCCACTTTCCAATGCATTGCTGAGCCTCTCTCTCACAGGAGCAGCAGCAGCATACCACTCAAAGCTTTTCCATGGCTGTTGTAGCCGTTTCCTCTCCTCATAAGGGAATTAAAGGAGGCTGGGGTAGAGGTGCTGACACATATTGGAATACGGTTTAGTTGTAAAAAAAAAAAAAAAAGATTCTATGAAGGAAAGGGAACAGGGGGAAACAATCCTTTCTGACTAGCTATTGTTGGGGAAAATGGTTATTTCGGCTTAAATGTTTTATGACACTCTGGTTCCTCCTCATTGAATATTTTAGGGACACCGACTGACCAAACACTGTTTTTCTGCAAGTTTACTGGGGTTTGGTTGCTCCTTGGTTGCTTAGCTCTATTAATGGGTAGATAGAGACAGTGAATGTTCTTCCTATTCATGCCAGTAGTGTGTATTGAATACATACATTATTGGATTATTGAGTTCCAGCATGATCATATTGTGTAACATAGCTTTCCTCTCATATAATATAGGACATGCTTTATATCATAGACAGCTTTTGAAGAGCACGTCTGCATATTGCATGTAATAAAAATGTATTTCTGTCTTCCTTTTTGTTGAATGTCTCTTGTATCCATTTTCACTGGAGGGGATAGCATACATTATTAATGTTGGCATCATTCATCGATGAACACGAAGGTACAGTTGAAGTCGGGAGTTTACATACACTTAGGTTGGAGTCATTACAACTCGTTTTTCAACCACTCCACAAATTTCTTGTTAACAAACTATAGTTTTGGCAGTCGATAGGGACATCTACTTTGTCATGACACAAGTTTTCCCAACAATTGTTTACAGACAGATTATTTCACTTATAATTCACATGTATCACAATTCCAGTGGGGTCAGAAGTTTACATACACTAAGTTGACTGTGCCTTTAAACAGCTTGGAAAATTCCAGAAAATGATTCATGGCTTTAGAAGCTTCTGATAGGCTAATTTGACATCATTTGAGTCAATTGGAGGTGTACCTGTGGATGGTATTTCAAGGCCTACCTTCAAACTCAGTGCCTCTTTGCTTGACATCATGGGAAAATCAAAAGAAATCAAGCCAAGACCTCTGAAAAAAAATTGTAGACCTCCACAAGTTGTTTCCTCCTTGGGAGCAATTTCCAAACGCCTGAAGGTACCACGTTCATCTGTACAAACAATAGTACGCAAGTATAAACACCATGGGACCACGCAGCTGTCATATCGCTCAGGAAGGAGACACGTTCTGTCTCCTAGAGATGAATGTACTTTAATGTTAAAAGTGCAAATCAATCCAGAACAACAGCAAAGGACCTTGTTGAAGATGCTGGGAGAAAAACAGGTACAAAAGTATCTATATCCACAGTCAAACGAGACCTTGTGCAAAGTTACTTCAAGAACAATGCAAGGGGGCAAAAGAAAACTCAGCACAATCTAAGGACGGTGTAGTTGCCATATCGTTTCTCCCATCACCATTAGTGATCATGCAACAACTCTGAACATTTCCTTTGATCCAATATACCAATCAGTTACTGGTTTTTATTTCTTAAACAAATCTTTATAAGATATCTAAAGAAGCTCCATTAACTCATCAACATTGATTAACTAATATCCAATATACACTGCTCAAAAAAATGAAGGGAACACTAAAATAACACATCCTAGATCTGAATGAATGAAATATTCTTATTAAATACTTTTTTCTTTACATAGTTGAATGTGCTGACAACAAAATCACCCAAAAATTATCAATGGAAATCAAATTTATCAACCCCATGGAGGTCTGGATTTGGAGTCACACTCAAAATTAAAGTGGAAAACCACACTACAGGCTGATCCACATTTGATGTAATGTCCTTAAAAACAAGTCTAAATGAGGCTCAGTAGTGTGTGTGGCCTCCACGTGCCTGTATGACCTCCCTACAACGCCTGGGCGTGCTCCTGATGAGTGGCGGATGGTCTCCTGAGGGATCTCCTCCCAGACCTGGACTAAAGCATCCGCAACTCCTGGACAGTCTGTGGTGCAACGTGGCGTTGTGGATGGAGCGAGACATGATGTCCCAGATGTGCTCAATTTGATTCAGGTCTGGGAACGGCGGGCCAGTCCATAGCATCAATGCCTTCCTCTTGCAGGAACTGCTGACACACTCCAGCCACATGATGTCTAGCATTGTCTTGCATTAGGAGGAACCTAGGGCCAACCGCACCAGCATATGGTCTCACAAGAGGGTCTGAGGATCTTCATCTCGGTACCTAATGGCAGTCAGGCTACCTCTGGCGAGCACATGGAGGGCTGTGCGGCCCCCCAAAGAATGCCACCCCACACCATGACTGACACCCACGCCAAACCGGTCATGCTGGAGGATGTTGCAGGCAGCAGAACGTTCTCCACGGCGTCTCCAGACTCTTTCACGTCTGTCACATGTGCGTGTGAACCTGCTTTCATCTGTGAAGAGCACAGGCGCAGGGCACTGTGCGAATTTGCCAATCTTGGTTTTCTCTGGCAAATGCCCAAACGTCCTGCACGGTGTTGGGCTGTAAGCACAAACCCCCACTGTGGACGTCGGGCCTCATCATCCACACTCATGGAGTCTGTTTCTGACTGTTTGAGCAGACACATGCACATTTGTGCCTGTGGCTGCCTGAGGTTCATTTTGCAGGGCTGTGCAGGGCTCTCCTTCTGCACTAAACGAAAGCGAGGGTAGCGGTCCTGCTGCCGTGGTTGTTGCCCTCCACGGCCCTCCTCCACGTCTCCTGTACTGTTGTACTGGCCTGTCTCCTGGTAGCGCCTCCATGCTCTGGGAACTACGCTGACAGAGACACGGCAAACCTTCTTCCACAGCTCGCATTGAAGTGCATCCTGGATGAGCTGCACTACCTGAGCCCTGACATTGTGTGGGTTGTAGACTCCGTCTCATGCTCCCACTAGCGTGAAAGCACCGCCAGCATTCTCGATCAATAGTGTAACCAAAAACAAACATCAGCCAGCCGGGAAGCATTAAGGAATGAAAGTGGTCTGCCTGGTCAGACCATCTGCAGTCCGAAGGAGACCACTACCTTTTATGGTGGGTGTCTTTTAGCTAAACTTAACAGCCCCTCTCTATAATTTTCCACTCCTGTTTGTCATTTTCGCGATTTTGGCCACTATACAGTGCATGTGATGTATGAAGCGAATTTTTATTCTGCTCACATCTCTAGTGTTGCTTCCTAAGTGGACAGTTTGATTTCACAGAAGTGTGATTGACTTGGCGTTACATTGTGTTGTTTAAGTGTTCCCTTTATTTTTTTGAGCAGTGTATTATCGACTAACAAACTTTAATCTATATATCCAGCAAATCACATTTTCAACAGTCAGTTAGTTATCATATACAGTACAGTAGGTGTATTTGTATTTATTAGGATCCCTATCAGCTGTTGCCAAGACACATTAAGGCACTTACATTACATACAGTATCAAACAAAATATAAAACAGTACATCATATAACATTATTACACCACTAGATATCTACAATACTAAATGTATAATACCACCATACAACAATATTACAATGTGCGTGTGTGTAGAGTGCGTGTGCTAGCGCTTGTGTGCATATACTTGTGGCTGTACCTGTGCGTGTGTGTCTCTTCACATTCCCCGTTGTTCCATAAGGTGTATTTTTACCAGTTAAAAAAAAACTGCTTGCATCAGTTACCTGTGCGCCTCCTATAGTCTGTTCTGGACTTGGGTATTTTGAAGAGACCTCTGGTGGCATGTCAAGGGAGGTATGCATGGGTGTCCAAGCTGTGTGCTAGTAGTTTAAACAAACAGCTTGGTACATTCAGCTTGTCAACACTTCTTACAAAAACAGGTAGTGATGAAGTCAATCTCTCTTCCACTTTGAGGCATGAGAGACTGATATGCATATCATTAATGCTAGCTCCCTGTGTACTTTAAGGGCCAGACGTGCTGCCCTGTTCTGAGCCAATTTTCCTAAGTTCCTCTTTGTGGCACCTGACCACGCTACTGAACAGTAGTCCAGGTGCTACCAAACTAGGGCCTGTAGGACCTGCCTTGCTGATAGTGTTGTGAAGAAGGTAGAGCAGTGCTTTATTACGGACAGACTTCTCCCCATCTTAGCTACTGTTGTATCAATATGTTTTGACCATGATAGTTTACAATCCAGGGTTACTCCAAGCAGTTTAGTCACTTCAACTTCCTCAATTTCCACATTATTCATTGCAAGATTTAGTTGAGGTTTAGTGAATGATTTGTCCCAAATACAATGCTTTTAGTTTTAAAAAAAATATTTAGGACTAACTTATTCCTTGCCACACATTCTGAAACTAACTGCAGCTCTTTGTTAAGTGTTGCCGTCATTTCAGTCGCTGTAGTAGCTGACATGTATAGTGTTGAGTCATCCGCATACATAGACACACTGGCTTTACTCAAAGCATGTTGTTTGAAAAAAATAACGGGCATAAACAGCTGCCCTGGAGAATTCCTGATTCTACCTGGATTATGTTGGAGAGGCTTCCATTAAAGAAGACCCTCTGTGTTCTGTTAGACAGGTAACACAATATAGCAGGGAGTGTAAAGCCATAACACATACCTTTTTCCAGCAGCAGACTATGATCGATAATATCAAAAGCTGCACTGAAGTCTAACAAAAACAGCCCCCACAATATTTGTATCATTAATTTTTTTAAGTGCTGTGCTTGTTGAATGTCCTTCCCTATAAGTGTGCAGAAAGTCTGTTGTCAGTGTTTTACTGTAAAATAGAATTGTATTTGGTCAAACACAATTTTTCCCAAAAGTTTACTAAGGGCTGGTAACAGGCTGATTGGTCAGCTATCTGAGGCAGTAAAGGGGGCTTTACTATTCTTGGGTAGCGGCATGACTTTTGCTTCCCTCCAGGCCTGAGGGCACACACTTTATAGTAGGCTTAAATTGAAGATATGGCAAAAAGGAGTGGCAATATCGTCCGTTATTATCCTCAGTAATTTTCCATCCAGGTTGTCAGTCCCCAGTGGCTTGTCATTGTTGATTGACACCTCTTCCACAGTCACTTTAAGGAATTCAAAAGTACAATGCTTGTCTTTCATAATTTGGTCAGATATACTTGGATGTGTAGTGTCCGCATTTGTTGCTGGCATGTCATGCCTAAGTTTGCTAATCTTGCCAATGAAAAAACATTAAAGTAGTTGGCAATATCAGTGGGTTTTGTGAAGAATGAGCCATCTGATTCAATGAATGATGGAGCCGAGTTAACCTGTTTTCCCAAAATGTCATTTAAGGTGCTCCAAAGCTTTTTACTATCATTCTTTATATGATTTATTTTTGTTTCATAGTATAGTTTATTTTTATTTAGTCACATGATATCTCAATTTGCAGTACGTATGCCAATCGGTTGTGCTGCAAGACTTATTTGCCATACCTTTTGCCTCATCCCATTTCAACCATGCAATTTCTCAATTCCTCATCAATCCAAGTGGATTTCACAGTTTTTACAGTAATTGTCTTAATGGGTGCATGCTTATTAGTAACTGGAATAAGCAATTTCATAAATGTGTCAAGTTCAGCATTATGAGTGACTCATGGACCCTGGTCAAAACTAGTGCACTATATAGTGAATAGGATGTAATTTCGAATACAGCCATTGAGAGTTAACTGTCCCCCGGTAGGGGGAGGATCTTGGTAATCCCTGCAGTCCCCGTCAGTGAGAGCCTGGGAGGTGTCAGGGGCTCCGGCTGCAGAATGGAGACTGACTGCATTATTCAACTGCGGTAAATTGCTCTCTCCCTCTCCTTACCTTGTGAGTGCTGATGGAGCTCATCTGGCTGTGGGTTCCCCCAGTGATGATGAGGTCACTGCGGCCAGCTTCTGTCGAGAGAGAAATAGGTGTTTACCTGACCTGACATCATCTGACCTGACCTTTTCACTGGACCACACTGTATGCTCAGGGGAGGAAGTATAGTACAGCGGCTCCAACATAGAACATGGCATTATGATTACATCATAGTCAATTATAGCCTCTAATGCTGTTAGTAGCCTATAATACTTAAAAAAAAAAAAAATCACATAAAATAAAATAGCCTATCCAATCTGGTTTTCTATGCCAACATACCTCACTGATCTCATTAGATGTTGAAGATAATGTGTCCTAATGAGGAGCAGTGGTATTTGTCACACTGACTCTCACCTGAGTGGCCCTCTGTGGTGTATCCCAGGTTGACCTCCCCCCTGTTGCCTTGGCAACAGAGCTTCTCCCACTCTGTGATTCGTCTATCCTGTGGAAACCCAGAGTAACAGCTCAATAGAAAATATGACCAATTCCTACCCTACAAAAGGAAAACGGTGCAACCTTGAAAGAATCAACAGTTTTGGGAGCTTTATGTTGGTACTATCAATTGTCTTGCCGGTGTACAAGCTGATACCTACGAAAAATCCAACATCATTATTCAATTAATTTAGACTTAACCACTCTTAAGTCAGTGTGTTCACTGCTTCAATAGTAAAATCGTATCATGAGGGACATTAAAACTGCTGACAAATGGTATAAAACTAGATCTACTAGCAATGCTTGACCCTGCCTAGAGTATACCGCACCAGCTTGGCACAGCTCCTTGACTCAAGCCCTCTCTGAACATCTCGAGAGCATACAGAAGCGTACTTGCAGAATCATTGTTGGCACGGCATATCCTGGATACGACAATGCTCTGCCATCACTATCATTGCCCTCACTTCATGAGAGAAGAGAGAAACTGTGACTGGACTTTGTTTCAAGTCCCCCTTGAGAGACTGGTAACCTGCCTGCTGGGGACAAGTGTTAGGAAGTTCCACCCACAGCACACACCTGCTTTCAATTCCACAGGCCAGGACTGACAAATATAAAAAGTGTCCCATTCCATACCTATACAAATTTATTTGAGTCTTCTGAATGTACTGTACATATTGTCATGAATTTCACTTGTTTTTACTGATATCCACATGGAAGTTAATGCAGTCAATGAAACAGAAATACATTGCAGTAACACATTCAAGTTGAATGTTTTGGGGGGTAAACTAGAGTTTCAATCTTAATGTGGATGTTATAATCTAATAACCATCTAATGTTCCAAATAATTATTCTCAATTCTTTATTTTAATTAACTCTAAAATCCCAGTATATTTCTCAGACACAAGGCAGACTCGGAGACATTTAAATACATGCCTTTGGGTAGACTTATTTACTAAGATTTATGCCGAGTGCCAGCAGTAACTTATYTAAAGGACTAATGGAATTTTGAATGAATAGGATGACACTGTATTAGTACCCTCTCACAAATGTTTCCAATGAATCATTTCATGGATGGTTAGTCATATCCTCTAAAGTAGCCATACTTGATCCTGGATCTTCATTCGGCAGCTCTTGCCAATAAAAAAATGCCAAGGTCTGTACCTTTTCAAATATTGTATAATCCTACATTAACAAGCAAGTTGAGAGGTTGGAAAGAATGGTACAAAGAGCGTCAAACACTCACCTTATTGTCTCCAGTTGGCTTGATTCTGAAAGACAACCAAATACAGAAAATTACAACAGTCAGTATCTTATGTGAATTTATATTACAGCTATCGTACAGGATTTTCACTGTCTCAATGCTCAATCTAGATTAATAGAGTAATCCTGACCTTCCTTGTGGTTGCATAGACCACAGCATCGGCTGTCCGCACAGGGTTTGGGTTCCATTTAGAAAGGGTTCTACCTACAACCAAAATGTGTTCCTTTAAGGTTCTAGATAGAACCTTTTTTCTAAGGTATGTATGACAGCTGTAAATGCAGCGTTAATTAGTTTTGGGCCAGCACACACTCACTCAAGCCTGAGGTCACTTTAGAAATGTTAGAGTGAAAGCCTGAGCTGATTGTTAATGAATCTTATCACGCAGCATCATTACCTTTCTTAGCCCAAGGTCCTGGCCAGAGCCAAAACAATCCTATAACAATGGCGGTACAGATGGTGCCAGCCCAGGAGAAGGATAAACCAGACTCTTTACAGGAGGAGAAATTGCCTCTGTCTTGATGTTTTAAACCCATACTGTCCAACGTTATTAAGGTGAATATATTTAATCCCCATTCTGTACGAATAATTGCAATGCATGCATTACTCTTCAGTGTGTTGGATTAGCCAACTGAGAGCAGTACTGACTTGGAGTCATGCCATTTTGTTAAATGTGAAAAATCCTGATTATGTTGATTTGATGCTTTGCTGCCTGTGAGTTATAGTAAGGAAAGCGGGGAAAGGAACTGGACCAAATCAAGGACAGTGAAAAAGATATCAGACTATTGGGTGAATACTGTAAATGTACAAAGGAGGGCACACCTGCTTTATTAAGATAATCCTACAGCTCCCAATCATGGCCCTGGTTTGCACTGGTCTGAAATTAGTCACAGGGATTAGAGCAGTCTAATGCATGACTCAGGGGCAGGTTTTGTTATCGTACACAAACAGCCAGACGGACGCCTCGTCGCACACAACAACGATCCCCTCTGAGATGGCTCTCCAGAAACTCCTCACCATCCGTCTCTACTCTGAAAGCCGCCAAAGACTCACAAAACCTTCTATTCACTGTCTGCTGGTAACCCAGTAAGACATTAATCCCAGAGGTGGGAAGTTTAAGATTTTTGGGGGTCACTTCAGAGACATGTTTGTGGGTTGTGGCCCCTATTAGAGTCATTATGAATCTGTCTTGGTATTTGTAACACCAGATCATAAGACTGTTTGATGATTGACATAACTCTCCGATTATTCAACATAGCAAATGGAAAGTAAACTGAATATGCTAATTTCTGCCTAATGACATTCTCACCCATATTCATGAGTATGTCTACCTGTGTTACTTAGTGACAGAATAACTGCATTTCCATATAGTGACCACCAGGTGTGTCTCTCTTCTGGACAACTGTCTCTCCATGGGGGTGCTCCTGTGTGTTGTGGACAGGTGGGGGGTTAGGCCAAGCCAGCACTTTAGAACTGGATCATTCTGCTGACAGTGGAAGTTCTGTATACGTTCAAAAACCCTATGCCCTTGCCGACGCAGGCGTGGAACACATTGCAGAATCACTGCGCGTGACCGCCTAACTCCTTCATTATACTTTAATAATTGTTCCCGTGAGGGTGGGGGGTTGGACATTTTTCACTGAGCGGTACAAAAAGAAAAGAAAGGCGCTTACTTGCTCTTCTCCTCCGTCTGTAACAGAGGACAATGCAGATGCTTAGCAACAGGAGCAGGAGGACAGTGGACACTGAGGCTGTTACTCAAATCAAATCACATTTTATTAGTCACATGCGCCGAATACAACCGCTGTAGACCTTACAGTGAAATACTTACTTACGAGCTCCCAACCAACAATGCAGTTAAAAAAAAAATACGGATAAGAATAAGAGATAAAAGTAACAAGTAATTAAAGAGCAGTTCAACAACAATAGCGAGACTATATACAGGGGGGTACCGGTACAGAGTCAATGTGCCGCGGCAACGGTTAGTTGAGGTATTATGTACATGTAAGTAGAGTTATTGAAGTGACTATGCATAGATGATAACAACAGAGAGTAGCAGCAGTGTAAAAGAGGGGGGTGGGGGTGGGGTCAATGCAAATAGTCTGGGTAGCCATGTTCAGGACTCTTATGGCTTGGGGGTAGAAGCTGTTTAGAAGCCTCTTGGACCTAGACTTGGAGCTCCGGTACCGCTTGCCATGCGGTAGCAGAGAGAACAGTCTATGACTAGAGTAGCTGGGGTCTTTGACAATTTTTAGGGCCTTCCTCTGACACCGCCTGGTATAGAGGTCCTGGATGGCAAGCAGCTTAGCCTCAGTGATGTACTGGGCCGTTTGCACTAACCTCTGTAGTGCCTTGCTGTCGGAGGCCGAGCAGTTGCCATACCAGGATGCTCTCGATGGTGCAGCTGTAGAACCTTTTGAGGATGTGAGGACCCATGCCAAATCTTTTCAGTCTCCTGAGGGGGAATAGGTTTTGTTCGTGCCCTCTTCACGACTGTCTTGGTGCGCTTTGACCATGATAGTTCATTGGTGATGTGGACACCAAGGAACTTGAAGCTCTCAACCTGCTTCACTGCAGCCCCGTCGATGAGAATGGGGGTGTGCTCGGTCCTCTTTTTCCTGTCGTCCACAATCATCTCCTTTGTCATCTGCAATTAGAACAGTGCAGTCGTCGCATACATTCTCCACCATCACCTCTGCAACTAAACAAAGAAGGTCATTTATGAGGTTTAGTCCCAAAGAAGCCGAAAAATGTAATTCGTCATTTAATATTTTAATCGATCAAATCTATTATCAGCATTTGCTGTGATTGTGGCAGGGAGAGTGTCTTGTCTTTTGTTTACACTATTGAATGTAATTCAAGATTACCCAAACCACAGAGGGGAAACTCAGTATGCAACATAACACAGTGAGCGTACCAAATCCTGCTCCCAATACTCTATTTATGTAGGATGACTTCAATGGTGATAAAAGATGTCTCTCCTGCAATGCCTTTCTTGTCATTCCTCTCATCAACAATAACAAACCCCCACAGTCTGTTTTCACTGATGAATATGAGGATGTAGACAAATCTCAGCTCTGAGTAGAGGGAAAGAGAGAGAGCGAGCAATTTTGTGTTTCTCACCCACTGTCAGATGCACACTGCTGGACTGAGGCATGGGGAGGGCAGACACAGAGGCTAGGCACTCCACATGAGAGCTCTCTGCTGCCTGGACGCTGAAGTTACTGATCAGGTTGTGGAGGCACTCCACATCAACAGTCCCTTCAGCCCTGATGTTGTACTGACCCTGGTCCACTTCTCTGCCATTCACCAGCCAAGTCAGACTGAGCTCTGGGTACCAGCCTACAGTCAGGTACTGGAACAGGACCTCTTCCCCTTCACCACGTTACCCTTCTCTGGAAATAAAAGAGAAAGCATTTTGGGATACTGTATGTATTTCTTACAGTTTGCCAGGTCATTCTAGTCCATTGTGCTATTTTGCAAGAGTGTGTGTAGTATTTAGCTGGTTCGGTCACATGCATAGCTGTGTGTTTCTGGATTAGAGGAAGGCGCTGTGTGTAGTACGCCATATGAGTGTGTACTGTATGCATGCCAAGTGTATCCTGAGACGGATAGGGATTCTCTGATCGGAATTGACCTGCTCACTTAGAGGCTTCTTACTCTTCCTAAATGATCAATCGTGTGCCTCGAGGTCTCAAAAGACTGATGGGAGAAAGCCTCTTTTCCCCTATCTCATACACTGGCAGCCAAATAAGCCACTTAGACTGGGCGTTATCTTCTGTGAAGTCTATTGTCTGGCAGAGTGAAAGGCAGAGGGTGCAGTAGAGAATTGCTATAGATAGACGGATAATTACTGAAGCTTTGTCGCTTTGTCTAACCAAATTACATGTCTATGTTGATTCAGGATCAAAGCTCTCAATGTTCTGTGCACAATGATGGCTTCCCTTGTTCCTTATAGGCTGCATCTTGATATTTGATTTGGTGTCATATGAGTTGATAACTTTTATTTTGCTGTCTCCCCATTGAAAATCTCAGCAGTGCAATAAAGTAAAGAGGATCAGAAGAAGAAAACAGTATCTCACTTCCATGGACTAATAAACTACTGCAACTAATCATGGATGGAAAATTGATACATTTGAGGAAAGATAGTCAGTCCCTTACAACATTAGGCTCCTCCCCCATCATTCCAATCTAAGTGATCTCTGAAATAAGGTTTCATATGGTTCATTAATCACAGTAAGCCTAGCCATCTAAGACAGGCTTTGTGACTGTTCCCTGAGAAGATGCTGGTGAGGAGTACAACTCTTTTTAATTCCTGTGATTTTTCAACAGGGCCCTTGGCAGAGAAATTGCCACTCTGAGGGACAGCCTTTAATCTGGAAAAAGTATGGGCGCCTTCTACTCGGATGAGCAGTATTGTCTCTCTCCAACAGCACTAGTAGCTGTCTATGTGTGTCTGTCTGTGTGCATGTGTGCGTGTTAGTGCATTTATTCTGATGAACAGCACACTGCGCCTCTCCAGCCCAATCACCAAAGGCACGCTCACTCGCCTCTGATTTACATCAAAGTGGCCTCATCCTCGGCTCTAGCCCTTACAGCACATTCTGTTCATATTCAACAACCCCATACAGACATATTGATTTCTTCATGTTAAAAAGTGTGAGTGTGAACACTATGTTCATGCATGTATGTGTGTTTGTGTGTCTGCAAGCAGTATGTGTGTGTATGTTCTGTGTGGGCGTGTTTGCATCATACTCATATTAGACAATTAGAACGAAGGAGTGAGACCAGTCTCCAGTGTAGATTTGTGGTTCTCCTCCAATGGAATATTTGGACCAACGGGCCACAAATCACCAGCAGAGTTGCTGATGGTTAACTGGAAAAGGCCTAGATGCACAATTAATTCAAAGGCTCTGAGATCCTCTGCATCCACACTGGAGGGCTTGATCCACCATGCACTATTGTTAATGGGTAGTGGTTACATACACTGAGTATATAAAACATTAAGAACACCTGCTCTGTCCATGACATAGACTGACCAGGTGAAATCTATGATCCCTTATGGATGTCAATTGTTAAATCCACGTAAAATGTAACCTTTATATAACTAGGCAAATTCTTATTTACAATGACGGCATACACCGGACGACGCTGGGACAATTGTGCACCGCCCTATGGGACTCCCAATCATGGCCGGTTGTGATACAGCCTGAATTCAAACCAGGGGTGTCTGTAGTGATACCTCTAGCACTGAGATGCAGTGCCTTAGACCGCTGCACCACTCGGGAGCCCTAAGGGAAGGAGACAGGTTAAAGAAAGATGTTTAAGCCTTCAGACAATTGAGACATGGATTGTGCATGTGTGCCATTCAGAAGGTGAATGTGCAAGACAAAAGATTTAAATGCCTTTGAACGGGGTATGGTAATAAGTGCCAGGCACAACGGTTTGTGTCAAGAACTGCAATGCCGCTGTGTTTTTCACGCTCAACCGTTTCCCGTGTGTACCAAGAATGGTTCACCAGCCAAAGGACATCGAGCCATCTTGACACAACTGTGGGAAGCATTGGAGTCAACATTGGCCAGCATCCCTGTGGAACGCTTTCGATACCTTGTAGAGTCCAAGCACAGACAAATTGAGGCTGTTCTGAACGAAAAGGAGAAACAACTAAATATTAGGAAGATGTTCATAATGTTTGATATACTCAGTGTACGTCAGTGATAATGTGTAGCTCTGGCAATACAGGAGGACTCCTCCTGTAATATATTGAAGGCAATGGGTCATTGCTTTGTTCCCTCCTTTTTGCATGGAGGACATTGCTCAGGCTTTTAGTTGAGCTCTCAGTTTGCAGCAGGGTGAAATTAGCTGAATAATGAGAGGAAAGGGGAATACGTGAATATCCTCTATGGTGTAATAAAGATTCATCACCCAGTGATGTCATCATCATGCTATTTTTTTTACACATCATCATCATAACCATCTCATTAATTTTTATGCTAAAACGTTCCAGAGTTAACATCATTAATACAATACTTATGTTTTTATCAAAAAATGAATTATACATTTCTCAGCTTGTGTTGTTTACAACCTATTTGTCTTCGGTCCAACTTTCCAATATGAGTGGAGTTTAAAATAAGATTATATGAAAAATGTAGAAGAGATATGAGCAACACCTCCTAGCATTGCTACTGTCTTAACAGCTTATCAGTTTTGGTGAATTCTGGGGCAGTGTATGGGTTGTAATCATTCTTCATCTTTCTTCATTTCTAGTTGAGTATTCTTTGTGGCATGCAGGGTATCCCCAGCAAACTCTCGGAGATGATTCACTGGGATACTTTTGGCTTGGAGAGAGAACAATTTCAGATAACTATTTTGACACTGAATCTCTCCACACCTTTAGCCCCTGTGGAACAGAGTTTATCTGCATACTGGAAACAGGGTCACAGGGAAACATGGACAGACAGATAGAGGGGAAAAGGGAAAGTCAGCTGTACAACTGAATGCATTCAATCAAAATGTGTCTTCCGCATTTAACCCAACCCCTSTGAATCAGAGAGGTGCGGGGGGCTGCCTTAATCGACATCCAAGTCGAAGATATGGAAAGAGAGATAGAGGGGGAAAAGGGAAGCAGGGATAGAGCAATAGAGGAATTCAGGGATAGAGGTAGGTGTTACGGCTGTCGTCGGAATGAGACCAAGGTGCAGCGTGGTAGGCGTACATTTTGAATGTATTAAATGAACACCAAAAAAACAAGAAAGATAAACGATACGTAAAGTATTGTAGCGCTAAACCAGCAACTAACAAAAACATGATCCCACAACAGAAAGTTGGAAAAAGGGCTGCCTAAGTATGATTCCCAATCAGAGACAACGATAGACAGCTGCCTCTGATTGGGAAACATACTCGGACCAAAACAAAGAAATAGACAACATAGAATGCCCACCACAAATCACAGCCTGACCTAACCAAATAGAGAAATAAAACGGCTCTAAGGTCAGGGCGTGACAGTAGGGCATATCAGGTGAGGGATCACAGACTCTAAATACCGGGTGGTGTGTGACTGGTGCTCAGGAGAGTTCCCTCCACTTTGTATTTATAACTGGCCCAATCGATTCCCATCCCACACCCTTCAGCCCTGCATCAACAATGTCATACAGCCCATCAAAACAGCCACTGCAGCAGTCCTCCTCTTTGATATACACCTGGATCGATGCCCAACAACTAAATCAGCTGCTTTGAGAAAAATTTGAGAAAATCTACTGCATGCATGAAACCTCAAACAGATTTAAACAAAGGTTTTCAATTAAAGCAACAGGCCAATATGGCTTAGGAAAACAGTTTTTATCTCTAGTGTCAGGGAGTGTGTGGGTGGCATCATCAAGGATTAGGTTAAACTTTTGTTTATTCTGCTTTTCTTCTCCTAGTCAAGGTTAAATTCCCCCTTTTTGTCTTCTTTCATTCTGCCATTATTTTCAAAAGTGGTTCCACCTGTTTTGTTTTCTTTGTGTGTGTATGCACGTGTACATGTGAGTGTGGATACATGTGTGAGAAACAAGGAGAGAGAGAGAGAATCCATAAGAAATGAAAATCCTACTTCCCAGCTGGCCTTTGAAATCCTCTCTTGAAAAACCTTTGCAGTACTGTGGCTCCTTTGTTTCTCTACAAAAGCTGAACAACATACACACATCCAGGTACTTTCTGCAGGTGCTGGAGTTGTAGGCAAACTCATGGAAAACAGGAAGGAAAACACTGCATGCTGCTCATGCTCCCAGGTGATATTTAGGTCTTTATCAGGCATCCATATCGCAGGTGGGGGTGGAAGGTCCTATATATAGGGGCAGTACTTAGTGACATCACTTCCTGAAACAGGAGGTAAAAAATATCTAACATAGGTTCACATTATTAACATTCAATTCATCAAAATATATGATCATACACAAGGAATGTGATCAATATTTACAGTAATATATATTCAATTAGGGCACACAATAATTTTGACATTTTGTCACTAAGTACTGCCCCTATATATAGGACCTTCCACCCCCACCTGGGATGTGGATAACTGATGAAGACCGTTATAAATAAGTATCACCTGGGAGCATGAGCAGCAGTGTGTCGCGTTTTCCTTTCTGTTTTCCTTAGTTTCTCTGCCATACTGAATACTGTCAGCCTGCCAGTAGGCAGCCAGCTCAAGGACAGCCAAATGAGAAAAGCACACAAAACTTGAACAAACAGATCATCAGTTTGCCTCTGGATGTTTTGGAGGTCACAGGTCACCTGTCCCTGGTGGCTGCACTGGACTCTCTTCAGGACAAATTCCCAGCTAAAGACTTGATTGGTGGAGCGGTTTATGGCAGTCGCATTGGAGTTGTTTGAGAGAATACCGTACTGGGCTGAAATGGTCAACACAGAGCCACCATTGAGGTTCCAAACCTCGCAGCACCGGGATGGTTCTGGGCTCCAGCTGCACCCGGGCCTCCAGCACTGACAGGGACAGACATAGAGACATGGGCYTCAGAAGCATGGTGGTCGGGGAATGTGGGTGACATTGGGGTGTTGTGATAAAATCATGATTGAGTTATAATGGAAAACAATGACACATTTCCATTTAACCTAAAGGAGTAGTAAAGTGTTTGAATTCCACTGAATTATTCTCTGGTATGGTACATGAGGTGTGACCGTCTTTGTTGATTGGGAAGCTGTTAGAAACATGCACGATCTGACTGTAAGATTCATCCTCTGAAAACATTACATAAAACTGAGTCGAGAAGACTTTTGAAATGTGACCTACTCAAGCTTATCTCTCTTCGTCTTACCCCAAATCTGTGTATAAATCTGTTTTGATTGCCGACAGACGTAAAACATGAGTCACATGCTTGTCAGCTCCAGACAAACACATGTTAAACCAGTGAGACAAACACATGTTAAACCAGTGAGACAAACACATGTTAAATCAGTGCGACAAACACATGTTAAACCAGTGAGACAAACACATGTTAAATCAGTGTGACAAACACATGTTAAACCAGTGGGTCCAAATGAGGAGAGCAACTCTAAATCTATGCCGAGCTGTCCAGATGGCAAGCAGGATCTGTCTCGGGAACCAGGACTTACAGAGTAGAGTACAGACCAAAAGGGTTGAGTAAATTAGGGCCCATAGCAGCAGCAGGCAGCGGGTGGGCGCTCTATAAGTAGCACTGCGCTGGGATGGTTAAACAAACACATTAACAGCTGAAGTGCCATGTTAGATTTAATAGCCCACAAGACCATGTACCTGATTAAGAATAGATAGACTGTATAGTCTGTGAGGAGAGAAGATCTATACCCTGTTGTGAGGCATTTACATTACACTCCTCCTTTAGAAAAGTCATCCCCCAATTGGATTTCAGTGGTGCTTCATAGAGCTTAATTCCATTGACAGATGGAGGTGAAAGGGGAGAATATTTGTGGGTCAGGTGCGACTTTGGAATATAATATCGTAATATGCTCGTTTCCAAGTAATCTGGGTGATCTATAAATTGTTTGTGCAGTGCTAACTGTGTTAGCCGATATGGCCTGTGTGGAGTCATAAATGATGTATCCGTTTAGGAAATTAGGTCTGAGAAATATCTAGGGCAGCTTATGTAGCTCATACTTTTCCTCCAAATAGGAGAATGAATGAAGTAATGAACATTTTCATGCTCTAATTTGAGATGGGATTCAGTGACACTCTTGTTCCTGACCACTATATCCTCCCACTAACAAGAAACACAGCCCTTTTGAGGAAATTAATTATGCAGAGCACATAGATCATTAGGAAGTTAATTAGTGTGGCTGTAGGTTTAATACCAAGGGGTACAATGACCAAGCACATTGTGGTGGTGGTGGGTGGGTGTGTTGATGGTAAACCTTCAATGCGTGTTGATGGTAAACCCTTACTCATTACAGGAATGTAGGAGTGTGTTACATTTACACTTATGCCCACCGTTTTGGCAGTAATCTTGATTTGCTTTCTTTTCTAAATTAAAACAGAATGGTAAAAGGTAAAACAGAATTTATTTTGTGTAATGAATGTTATTCAAATGTAAACACCTACTACCTCTGATTAAATGGACCAAGAAATAAATCAAGGTAATTCAAACAGTTTTTCCGCTTCAGAGTATATTTATTGCATATCAATTAAATTGACTTAATTATCTCAAATAAGAAAAACAGATCGCAAAATGTTATTTTCTAATTGTTCCTTTGAATAGTTATATTTCAACCAACCTGAATTTATGTGCACTGACAAGGATTAAACAAACATTTCCCTATGGTATAGCTCGAGAAGAAACAATCATAGTAAAATAAGTAAGTCCCAAGAGATACACACCAATATTTCCCATACAGTGGTGGAAAAAGTACCCAATTCTAGTACTTGAGTAAATGTAAAGATACCTTAATAGAAAATGACTCAAGTAAAAGTGAAAGTCATCCAGTAAAATACTACTTGAGTAAAAGTCTAAAAGTATTTGGTTTTATACTTAAGTATCAAGAGTTAAAGTTAAAGTATAAATTATTTCAAATTCCTTATATTAAGCAAACCAGACGGTACCACATGAAGCATGTGTGTTTAGTGAGTCCCCCAGATAAGAGGCAGTCAGGATGACCAGGCATTAGTGAGTGAATTGGACCATTTTCCTGTCCTGCTAAGCATTCAAAAGTAGTTTTGGGTGTCAGGGGAAATGTATGGAGGAAAAAGTACAATATTTTCTTTAGGAATATAGTGAAGTAAAAGAGTAAAAATATACATAGTAAAGTACAGATACCCCCAAAAACTACTTAAGTAGTACTTTAAATTATTTTTACTTAAGTACTTTACACCACTGGTACTATAATAAAATTAAAAAAATAATCTCGATGCAACTTCTCAAATTTATATGTTGTAATAACATTAATATCCTACTATTCATTAATTACAGGATCTTTATGGTAATATGCTATGTTTGTCCTCCTATTGTACTGTATATGGTCGATACCACAGAAATATGTTGACTGGGTGAATTTATTGTTGAACTAAATACAGCTTCTTCTTTTTTTACAGTATCTATTTCACTTACCTCAGTGTGACTTTGGGGATTTCTGACAGGTACTGCACCACAGGCTGACAGCTGCACCACAGGCTGACAGCTGCACCACAGGCTGTCACCCAAAATCAGCCTGTTAAACATTACAACAGACCAGTGGCAACTTTGCTCCCTGCCTCGAACAAATGGCGGCAAACATACAGTTGAAGTCGGAAGTTTACATACACTTAGGTTGGAGTCATTAAAACTCGTTTTAACAACCACTCCACAAATTTATTGTTAGCAAACTATAGTTTTGGCAAGTCGGTTAGGACATCTACTTTGTGCATGACACAAGTAATTTTTCCAACAATTGTTGACATACAGATTATTTCACTTATAATTCACTGTATCACAATTCCAGTGGGTCAGAAGTTTACATACACTGTGACTGTGCCTTTAAACAGCTTGGAAAATTCCAGAAAATGATGTCATGGCTTTAGAAGCTTCTGATAGGCTAATTGACATCATTTGGGTCAATTGGAGGTGTTACTGTACCTGTGGATGTATTTCAAGGCCTACCTTCAAACTCAGTGCCTCTTTGCTTGACATCATGGGAAATCAAAAGAAATCAGCCAAGACCTCAGAAAAAAAGTCTGGTTCATCCTTGGGAGCAATTTACAAACGCCTGAAGGTACCACGTTCATCTGTACAAACAATAGTACGCAAGTATAAACACCATGGGACCACGCAGCCATCATACCGCTCAGGAAGAAGACGCATTCTGTCTCCTAGAGATGAACACACTTTGGTGCGAAAAGTGCAAATCAATCCCAGAACAACAGCAAAGGACGTGAAGATGCTGGAGGAAACAGGTACAAAAGTATCTATATCCACAGTAAAACGAGTCCTATATCAACATAACCTGAAAGGCCGCTCAGCAAGGAAGAAGCCAATGCTCCAAAACCGCCATAAAAAAGCCAGACTACGGTTTGCAACTGCACATGGGGAAAAGATTGTACTTTTTGGAGAAATGTCCTCTGGTCTGATGAAACAAAAATAGAACTGTTCGGCCATAATGACCATCGTTGTGTTTGGAGAAAAAGGGGAGGCTTGCAAGCCGAAGAACACCATCCCAACCGTGAAGGGCGGGGGTGGCAGCATCATGTTTGTGGGGTGCTTTGCTGCAGAGGGGACTGGTGCACTTCACAAAATACATGGCATTATGAGGATGGAAAATTATGTGGATATATTGAAGCAACATCTCAAGACATCAGTCAGGAAGTTAAGCTTGGTCGCAAATGGGTCTTCCAAGTGGACAATGACCCCAAGCATACTTCCAAAGTTGTGGCAAAATGGCTTAAGGACAACAAAGTCAAGGTATTGGTGTGGCCATCACAAAGCCGACCTCAATCCTATAGAAAATGTGTGGGCAGAACTGAAAAAGCGTGTGCGAGCAAGGAGGCCTATACAAACCTGACTCAGTTACACCAGCTCTGTCAGGAGGAATGGGCCAAAATTCACCCAACTTTATTGTGGGAAGCTTGTGGAAGGCTACTCTAAATGTTTGACCCAAGTTAAACAATTTAAAGGCAATGCTACCAAATACTAATTGAGCGTATGTAAACTTCTGACCCACTGGGAATGTTATGAAAGAAATAAAAGCTGAAATAAATAATTCTCTAAACTATTATTCTGACATTTCACATTCTTAAAATAAAGTGGTGCTCCTAACTGACCTAAAAGAGGGATTTTTTTACTTGGATTAAATGTCAGGAATTGTGAAAAACTGAGTTTAAATGTATTTGGCTAAGGTGTATGTAAACTTCCGACTTCAACTGTACATCATGATTCACTCCCACAGTCCCAGAGAGAACAATGCCATTGAAATTCCCCCAGTCTACAGGGGCTTTATGGCAGCTCCCCTCCCTCTTCAGGAGAATGGGTCTGGACAGACATGATGACCTGTGTGTGAATTTAGAGGGAGAGCATTGATCACTGTAATGCCAACCGACCAAAAGTATGCTGTGTTCCAAGGGAGAGACCACAGATGATATCGATTTCTCAGGTCTCTTCCATTCAAATGCATATATCTTTCAATATAGGTATGTCTTCAAAGGAGAGCACCAAATATCACATTTCAGGACAAATTCACAAAACTAATAATACTCTCTCAAAATGTACACATAAACGTACTTTTACACTGTGCAATACCCTCCTCCATACCTCTTTCTGCAGTCCCCCAGAGAAAGGCTTTACACAGAGCTACATCCTGTTGACTTGACCTTGCTCTGCCCAGCCCTAACATTGCACACTGATCTATAAACAAAACCCAATGAATTGAAAATAGAACATAATAGGCCATGTAACTTTATTGGCATTTCACTTCTCTTACATCTAGGGAGGATCTCTTAGTCATCCACTTCCTTTTACATTCAACAAACTGCAGAGTAAATCAGCAAACAGTAATGTTCAGTGAATGGTGTCCAGTAGCTGTCATAAGGCACACTACATGAGGGTCGTCACTAGTTTCCATAGCCACATTATGGCTAAACCCCGCCCATTTCTACAATTTCTTAACATTTTATTTGAAACCTAACCCTAATCACACGGCTAACCTTATCCTTAACCCTAACCTTATTTGACTTTGTGGCTGTGGAATCTGACTTTGTGGCTATGGAAGCTAGTGGAAACCCTACATGAGGGTCTTTCTCATGTTGGACTGAGGCATTGAGAGTCACTGGGTTGCATTCACACATATAGATCTAACATCTTTGCCGGCATCGAGTGAGAGGCACTGCATTGATAGATCAGTTTCAGTCCGAGAGTCCATTCACTGGTTGCAGTTCACAGTAGAGTGATCTTCACTCAGATACTCGCAGGGTTAAAGCTGTCGGTCATTGACTGCTAAGGTGTTGGTGGTAAGATGCTCATCATCCTATACAAACTGTGGTATAAAACTACCCTTTTCAATTTGAAACATGAGAAGTATGTCTGAAATATTTAAATGCTTAACATATGACTGTGTATGTACAATTAGAAAAGCTGCTAAAAACGACAAACTGATAACACTATTTAATTGAGCTACACACTGAATGCAATATAAACATCTGGTAAAACAGGGGGTATCTCTGGAGTATGGGTGGGCCGTACAGACAGTGTGTAATTGGCAGGTTTCAGCCAGCAGGTTCCAGCAGGGGGACATGTGCGTTCCCAATGAGCAGTTGGGGGCAATGTGAGTAGTCCGGTGGTGGACGGTCTGAGGGATCAGAGGGGTCAGGAAGGGCCGGAACAAGGGGTCTCTCTAGGCTGGAAGACAAAAAAAAGGTCACCAATGGGCCTCTGCTAGTGGCTGTGGGTCCTAAGCTTCTAGTCACCACTGTGCCCAAACTGCCCATGCCATCCTGAGTGCCGGTCCCTCTCGAGGCCCTTCAGTAGCTCACTTAACTGCTTTCTCTAACTGGGCGTGACAGGTTTGTTTTGGGGGGGGGGGGGCGCTGTGCCATCCGATCAAAGTCTCAGGCTGTTCCCTCTCCTCAACCCAAATATCTCCTGCAGCGCCTTTTTCTACACTACTAGAGAGGGGCGAAGAGCGCAGCTTTGAAGATTACGGTTATTATTATCATCATCATCACTGCCGCAGGAAAATAAAAGACAGTTCATGAGATATCGTTTTATATGGCTGTTCACTTGATCCTTCAGGCATTTTGTGCTCACTGAAGCTTTCGGTGTAAAGAGACTGGTGACAGTCCCAATGCCCAATGCCCAATGCTCTGTTCTCTCTAGCTTCTCTGATAGAACACTTGAAAACACACAGCTACCAATACAGAACAGCAACACAGTGTACATTAAATACAGGGATTATATCCTCACTTTACACTGGTTGGGTTATGTGTTTTTTAGGATTTGTATCTGTAATCTGGGTACATGTAGGGCACTAAACAATACAATGGTTTAATAATGCCAGTATGAGGAGACATTTGATAAAAGGGTCAAAAAGGCACAAAGTAATACATGTACTGAATAGTTGTATTTTTTAAATGACTCTAGAAAGATATTCAGTAACAAGATATGTTTACGAGTTTTACAATGCAGCCATCAGTTCACGGCAAATTAACTGTTCTAACACTGCCACTCAGTGGCAGAGAAGAGAATTCTGATTAAGTAATAAAGTAGTGTATTTTACCTGGGCAGTAGTAAATCACATCCTAAACCTTTCTTGGCTGTAACTACTCATCCTCTTCTTCCTGCTGAGAAAATAAAACTGAGTAATGACAACGTTGATGACAAAGTAAAGCAAGACAACAGAAGAAAGGAGAACCAAGATATCCCACTCAGTCCTATCAATATAAGAATATAAGAGCCAGACCGTTGTTTAAATCCATATTAGTTTCATTTTAAAAAAGAGCACAGATAACTCATCTTACAGTGCTAGTTTAATAGAGCAGCCAGAACAAAGCTTTCCTCTTCAATTAAGTGTTATCTCTCAGCTGTACTTGATTACAGTTGAACAAGATTACTGAGGAGTGGAGAAACTGATTTCATTCGATAAGGCAATTTGTCTTTGCATCAAGGCGAACACTGGTGAGTCTTTGTATCAAGGAGAACACTGGTGAGAACATCAGTGTGTTTGCTGGTTGATATACTACCTCTGATTCCTCTGTCACTTCTTCTTCTTCCTCCTTGGCATAGCAAAAAAAAAGACAATTTTGTTGTTGTTTTTTTGTGAAGGGAAGAGTCCAGCATAGGGGAAAAGGAAAAAGTAGCGTGTATAGTTGGGTTAAAAGGGAGTTAAACCATCCAGGGGAGGCATCAAGAAAACAGGTAGTAGAGATGAGACTGGGAAGACACTAGGAACACTAGGAATATCACCATTACTTAGGTCAATGGAACAAGTTAGCCACAGGGATAGTGCACCATTCCCTTAACTGCTAGTGAAGTAGTAAGAGTAGTGTGGGCCTTTAAGCAAGGCCCTCTATGAGGTGGTATCATATGACGTGAAACTGCAAGGCACTGCATTCTTCAAATCATCAGACCACATTCACTCCGAGGTGCATCTGTTGGGTTGAGCATGGTGTTGCAATTAGATACATTTCTACAAATGTAAAAAGCCTTTACCCTATATGCTACACTTAAAACAGGTGGTGAAGTGCAATTAATTAGCCCTGTGACCAATTAATTCACTGTTTTTAATGACTAAGTTTTACAGAAAACTTGCTTGTGGATATAGTGCTTGCTATGTATTCAAGATTTGATAAATGATGTCCARATTAACACATTATTTAAAGCAGTGTAGTTTGGTGAAACATATCTGACACTGCCAAGATCTTGTTGTGGGGGAGCATTACACAATAACAAACAGTCCATTAATCTTCTGCTGTGCTTGTCCTGTCCACATTCAGTCTCAAGACTCTCCTCGCAAAGTGAAGCCATGCCAATGGCTATTTAAACATCCTGGTTGTCATGGAGTTCTGGTCAAGTCACTAGGGATCCCTACGCAACACTGTAAGATCCAATTCACAAGCATGTCTGTGTCAGACTTGTACTCATGTGCGCAGAGGCAGATCTTGACACCAAACAATGAATGTCACCTGTTATGAAACATCCACTGGCACAATGCTGCAGAATCCTCAAGCCTCCAGGTAAACCAACGGGTAATGACGTCATCCCAGTCACACAGCATCAAAACCACAACCAGAGTCCAGAGAGAGCTCAATAATTTCCCCAAATTAAAGACAGCATACCACAGGAGGGATGCTGGCAGCCTTGAAGAATAAGAGGGTAGAGAGCTCTTCACAAACCAACCCACACTAAATCCACATATGAAGGAGTAGGGTCATGCATAAGATCCATTTACTCCACGTCAGGGGCCACACCATGCAATGGGCTTGGAGCACAGCCAGAATATACCTCTGTTACCTCTGGGGCCTCTTCTTCTTCCTAAGGTAGGGGATATCAGGGGTTTTAAGCATTTCAATGTCAAAGAGGGAACAAACGCAAGAGATACAACAGCCTATATTTGAGATAAGCGAATCGGCATGTCACTAAGGAGACTACAAGAGGGAGGAAAACCCTGTGTTACTTAATGTTCCCATTATTATTACCATAAGTGAACCGAATGACGGTGTTGGCGATGTTGTGTCTGCCATGCTGCACACCATCAGTTATCTGTACCACAGAGACCACCACCCATGCAGCAGAGAGAGAGAGACAGAGAGAGGGTCTTTCCAATCTAAGATCCACAGAAGACGCCACAAATTACAACCAGAGGAAACTCTCAACCTCATTGACTGACTCTTCTTGCTCCTGCAATGAAATTATAGGAGGAGGTGGAGGAGAGCAAGAAAGTATAGGAGGAGGTGGAGGAGAGCAAGAAAGTATAGGAGAAGGTGGAGGAGAGCAAGAAAGTATAGGAGGAGGTGGAGGAGAGCAAGAAAGTATAGGAGGAGGTGGAGGAGAGCAAGAAAGTATAGGAGGTGGAGGAGAGCAAGAAGGTATAGGAGGAGGTGGAGGAGAGCAAGAAGGTATAGGAGGAGGTGGAGGAGAGCAAGAAAGGGGAGAAAGAATAAGAGCAGAGAGAGCAAAAGCAGTGAAGCTTGTGTGGAAGAGAAGAGAGGGCAGGCAGGGGCAGTAAGGAATGTTGGAGAGGCTCTGTGTGAGTGAGTGAGTGAGTGAGTGAGTGAGTGAGTGAGTGAGTGAGTGAGTGAGTGTGTGAGAGAGAAATTCTAAAATCAGGATGAATGACAGTACTGGGTTTCTCTATCATGGTCTGTGTTCTGATGGCTACCAGAGTTACCATGTTGCTCATCCAACTATGTGATTGAGATATCATTATCTGGCATGAGACAGAGGGCTAAAGAAATATAGTAAAGGGCTACAGTCTGTTCAGATGCCATAGGTGAGACAGGGTCTGTTCCATCTACACAAAAAGTAGTGAAGGAGGAAATTGAAGGAATGCTGAATAAACTGTGCAAGATGTGGAAGCAAGAAAAGCAGCATTGATAGAATGGTGAAGATGCAGAGGGGGGATGAGTGTAGTTGGAAAAAACACTTATCAATCTACCTCAAGCTGTCGCAGCTCTTCTTCCTCCTAGAAAGGATGAGATTGAGTGTCAGTGGTGTGGATGGTCTGGTCTGGTCAGAGGTGACACCAGAAGCATGCGCGATAGGAAAAGTCTGTGTTTAAAATTTTTATCTACAGGGATAGTTCAGGCTGACAGAAAGGAAGCAGCTACAAACTAGGGAAGAAATGAGGAGGAGGAAGGCTAAGAGAGAGGGGAGAAAGAGAGGTTCAGAGGGAGTGAACATGGACTACTGATGAGGGAACGAACGGCAGATAGCTTGTCTTGTGTCTTGTGATCTATCACATTTACACAAGTATTCAAACCCTTTACTCAGTACTTTGTTGAAGTACCTTTGGCAGCGATTACAGCCTTGAGTCTTCTTGGGTATGACGCTACAAGCTTGGCACACCTGTATTTGGGGAGTTTTTCCCATTCTTCTCTGCAGATCCTCTCAAGCTCTGTCAGGTTGGATGGGGAGTGTTGCTGTACAGCTATTTTCAGGTCTCTCCAGAGATGTTTCAATCAGGTTCAAGTCTGGGCTCTGGCTGGGCTACTCAAGGACATTCAGACTTGTCCTGAAGCCACTCTTGCATTGTCTTGGCTGTGTGCTTAGGGTCGTTGTGCTGTTGGAAGGTGAACCTTTGCCCCAGTCTGAGGTCTGGAACACTCTGTAGCAAATTTTCATCGAGGATCTCTCTGTACTTTGCTCCGTTCATCTTTGTCTCGATCCTGACTAGTTTTCCAGTCCCTGCCGCTGAAAAACATCCCCCACAGCATGATGCTGCCACCACCATGCTTCACCGTAGCGATGGTGCCAGGTTTCCTCCAGATGTGACGCTTGGCATTCAGGCCAATGAGTTGAATCTTGGCTTCATCAGACCAGAGAATCTTGTTTCTCATGGTCTGAGAGTCTTTAAGTGCCTGATTGGTGGAGTGCTGCTGAGATGGTTGTCCTTCTGGAAGGTTCTRCCATCGCCACAGAGGAACTCCAGAGCTCTGTCAGAGTGACCATTGGGTTCTTGGTCACCTCCCTGACCAAGGCCCTTCTCCCCCGATTGCTCAGTTGGCCGGACGGCCAGCTCTAGGAAGAGTCTTGGTGGTTCCAAACTTCTTCCATTTAAGAATGATGGAGGCCACTGTGTTCTTGGAGACCTTCAATGCTGCAGACATTTTTTGTACCCTTCCCCAGATCTGTGCTTTGACACAATCCTGTCTCGGTGCTCTACGGACAATTCCTTCAACATCATGGCTTGGTTTTTGCTCTGACATGCAGTGTCAACTGTGCGACCATATATTAGACAGGTGTGTGCCTTTCCAAATCATGTCCAATCAATTGAATTTACCACAGGTGGATTCCAAGTTGTAGTAACATCTCAAGGATGATCAATAGAAACAGGATGGACCTGAGCTCAATTTTGAGTCTCATAGCAAAGGGTGTGAATACTTCTGTAAATAAGATATAAAAAAAAAAAAAATGTTTTAATACATTTGCAAACATTTCTAAAAACCTGTTTCAATTTGTCATTATGGGGTATTGTGTGTAGATTTCTGAGATTTAAAAAAATGTAATCCACTTTAAAATAAGGCTGTAACGTAACAAAATGTGAAAAAAGTCAAGGGGTCTAAATACTTTCTGAAGGTAATGAATGTTGATGACTAGGGTATCTAATGATTATATCTCTAAGGTGGCATGCCATAGAAAAGATCAGTAGTGTTCTAAAACTGTGTCAAAGATTAAGATGAAATGCATCCAAACATACAGAAATCCCTCCATAGGAGACCTGTGGAAAATGAGAAGGGGGCAAAAACGATAAAAGTGGATCTGGAGTTGCAAGTCATGGGATTACGAAGGAAGAGGGGTTTTCAAGCATTCAATACTGCACAAGAAAAGCTACAACAAAGAAGAATATGTGAGGTTAGTTGTCTGGACAATCAGACACAGACCACAATCACAAGGATGCAAACAAACCACACATTAAAACTGAAAACCCAAGGCCCTTAGCACAGAAATTGAGAAAACAGTATATAATGAATTCGATTTAAGGACTGAACACTACAGCTATAGAACATGGAACACAATTCAAAGTAGATCTACCTCGGCCTCCCAAGTGGCGCAGCGGTCTAAGGCAATGCTAGAGGCAATGCTAGAGTGCTAGAGGCGTCACTACAGATCCGGATTCGATCCCGGGTTGTGTTGCATCCGACCGCGACCGCGAGACCCATGAGGCGGCACATAATTGGCCCAGCGTCGTCCGGGTTAGGGGAGGGTTTGGCCGGCTGGGATGTCCTTGTTCCATTGCGCTCTAGCGACTCCTTGTGGCGGCCAGGCGCATGCACACTGGCTTCGGTCGCCAGCTGTACGGTGATTCCTCCGGCACATTGGTGCGGCTGGCTTCCGGGTTGAACGAGCCGTGTGTCAAGAAGCAGTGCAGCTTGGCGGGGTTTTGTTTCGGAGGACACATGGCTATTGACCTTCGCCTCTCCCGAGTCCGCTAGGGAGTTGCAGCGATGGGACAAGACTATAACTACCAATTGAATATCACGAAGTTGGGGAGAAAAAGGGATAAAAAAAAAAAACATAAAAAAAATAAGTAGATCTACCTCAGAAACCGGCTGATCGTCTTCTCCCTAAAACAATGAATAGCAATGATTAGCTTTGGATCAACTCACTAGCTTTCACCAGGTTACTGTAACTAAGAAATAGAGATTTTAACAAATTGACTATTACTACATTCCAATAACATCACAAGTGCTTTATCTATTGACACATTGCACATAAGTCTGATGGATATATTCAGATGAACTTGTTCAGAAGTTTATAACTTTATATCTTATCAATAAAGAGTTGATAGTGGTTCACTCTGTAATGAACAATAGTGCCCTGGGTAACACTAACCCGTCTCGGTTTACTCTGCGTCTGTTTGTTTGTACCACAGCACTTTGTATTCAATACCAGCATTAGCTAGCTTCTGTGCCACTTCTGAGCCCAAAAGAACACAACAGTGGTATGAGACATTAAAACAATGTGATATTTGACCTTTGCTGATCAGTCAGGCTTTTGCCTTCCTTTAACCTTTACCATTCTCAATACAGCTCTCAAGTCACAATAAAAGCATTTATTGATTAATTAAGCTACTGGTGAGTTGTGAAACTTTGCAAATGTATATAGCATGTATGATGTAATCATGTTTTGTTACAATGGCTAGCAGACATAGCTGTGCCTGGGCATTGGAAGAGAAACTTCATAGTACTGATAATCAGTGACTATGGCCAGGAAAACATAGACCTAAGATCTGTATGTCCCTTTTAGACGTACATGTATGTGCTTTGTTTAGAATAGTTGGATGACTAAAATATCTACAAGTTAATAATTTACTTAATTCCAGAATATTAGAGTTCAATAAAGGCACAATGTAGTATGAAACCATGTGTCAGGTCTATGAGATCCAGGCTAAGATCGTTTCTTAGTGGGGCAGATGGCACAATGCAGCGAGCAGTGGCTGTTGTTATTAATGACAATGCCCTTCATATCAGTCATTACTCCGGTGGACACAGTGTCGCCTGTTACCTTAGCCTCTTCATCATCTACTTCTTCCTGTTTAGGATAAGAGAGAAAAACAGTGAGACTGGGACATGACTCCGAAATTTCTATTTGATTTCAATACTTTTCAGAAATGTAAAAACAATTTACCTGGGCTTCTTCCTCCTTCACGGGGGCCTTCTGGCAGAAAGGGGAGAAAATAGAAAAGATTGTGTATCAGGATTTTTAGAATGATAGCATGACCTCAAGGAGGCTTATGGGAAACAGAGAACCTCTCCTCAAACATGGATGAGACACTTCTACATTGGAGGTCATGTAACTTGAACAGATCTCACAGATTACGCACATTGAACAACAACATGGTGGGATTTCCAGAGGACCCCCACCAACACATACACACCTAGACATGGGTGGACAGTGGAACGACACATACACACCTAGACATGGGTGGACAGTGGAAACGACACATACACACCTAGACATGATGGACAGTCTGGAACGACACATACACACCTAGACGATGGATGGACAGTTGGAACGACACATACACACCTAGACATGGGTGGACAGTGGAACACACATACACACCTAGACATGGGTGGACAGTGGAACGACACATACACACCTAGACATGGGTGGACAGTGAACGACACATACACACCTAGACATGGTGGACAGTGGAACGACACATACACACCTAGACATGGGTGGACAGTGGAACGACACATACACACCTAGAACATGGATGGACAGTGGAACGACACATACACACCTAGACATGGTGGACAGTGGAACGACACATACACACCTAGACATGGGTGGACAGTGGAACGACACATACACACCTAGACATGGGTGGACAGTGGAACGACACATACACACCTAGACATGGGTGGACAGTGGAACGACACATACACACCTAGACATGGGTGGACAGTGGAACGACACATACACACCTAGACATGGATGGACAGCGGGAACGACACATACACACCAGACATGGTGGACATGGAACGACACATACACACCTAGACATGGGTGGACAGTGGAACGACACATACACACCTAGACATGGGTGGACAGTGGAACGACACATACACACCTAGACATGGGTGGACATGGAACGACAACATACACACCTAGACATGGGTGGACAGTTGGAACGACACATACACACCTAGACATGGGTGGACAGTGGAACGACACATACACACCTAGACATGGGTGGACAGTGGAACGACACATACACCTAGACATGGTGGACAGTGGAACGACACATACACACCTAGACATGGGTGGACGATGGAACGACACATACACACCAGACATGGATGGACATGAACGACACATACACACCTAGACATGGATGGACAGTGGAACGACACATACACACCTAGACATGGTGGACAGTGGAACGACATACACACCTAGACATGGTGTGCGACAGTGGAACGACACATACACACCTAGACATGGAAACATACAACATATACACACCTAGACATGGAAACATACAAACACATACACACCAAGACATGGGTGGACAGTGGAACGACACATACACACCTAGAACATGGGTGGACAGTGGAACGACACATACACACCTAGACATGGAAACATACAACATATACACACCTAGACATGGGTGGACAGTGGAACGACACATACACACCTAGACATGGTGGACAGTGGAACGACACATACACACCTAGACATGGAAACATACAAACATTATACACACCTAGACATGGAAACATACAACACATACACACCAAGACATGGGGGACAGTGGAACGACACATTACACACCTAGACATGGGTGGACAGTGGAACGACACATACACACCTAGACATGGGTGGACAGTGGAACGACACATACACACCTAGACATGGATGGACAGTGGAACGACACATACACACCAAGACATGGGTGGACAGTGGAACGACACATACACACCTAGACATGGGTGGACAGTGGAACGACACATACACACCTAGACATGGATGGACAGCGGGAACGACACATACACACCGAGACATGGATGGACAGTGGAACGACACATACACACTTAGACATGGAAACATACAACACATACACACCAAGACATGGGTGGACAGTGGAACGACACATACACACCTAGACATGGTGGACAGTGGAACGACACATACACACCTAGACATGGAAACATAACAACATATACACACCAAGACATGGGTGGACAGTGGAACGACACATACACACCTAGACATGGGTGGACAGTGGAACGACACATACACACCTAGACATGGATGGACAGCGAACGACACATTTAACATACCTAGACATGGGTGGACAGTGGAACGACACATACACACCTAGACATGGAAACATACAACATATACACACCTAGACATAGTTGTAGAACAAAGGACATAGTACATATCAAAGAAAATCAAGACCAACGATTATGTAGTCATTGAGACAACATTACAGTTAACTGCTACAGAACAGAGAAGTGGTTGAACATCCAACAGATCTAAGGAACAAACAGAACAGTCAATTGAAACAGTTATGGGACAGTCAATATAACAAAATACAGGTGGGTTAGTATGGTCCAGAGTTGAGGAGGATACAAGAATAACAGGAGCTCGAGGGAAACAAAACCCTGAGGTCGAGAAAAAGAAAACGTTAAAGAGATGGAGAGAGGAGATGTCACGGGAGGACACAGCATGGGATTCTGGGAGCCAATTACAGTATCCTCTAAGGATTCCTCTGTGTCTTCGACTGCCTCCTTCTCCTCTGCCACCTTCTCTTCTGCGGCCTCTTCTGCTGCTTCCTCTCCTGTTTCTCCTCCCACCTCCTCTGTGTGTTCATCTCCATTGCACTCCTCCATCGGAACCTCTCTTTTCTAGAGTGAAAACAACCATGTGCCATCAAGGGGGAAAAAACGACGTGTTAGAATAATAATGACACAGCAGCTGTCATGGGCACACATCAAACACCAGGAGGGGGGCAGCCCTACTGCTGGAGTCACATGTTCAAAGACATCACAGAGTAAGGCATCAGCATCAGCAGCCCCTCTGAGTAAAGTAAAATGCATGAATAAATGAAGGGCAATTACATATGGTTGCAAGGTGATGAATAGCAGCATAGTGGTGCTGCGGAGATAAATTAGAGGTTTTCAATGATGTATGCTGTAGCGAGGAAGACTGCATATTATAACACTGCCGGGAGCCAGCTAAATCAGTCCAGTCAACAGTATCAATAAAAAAAACTGTCATTCCAACAACATTGCAACTTAAATGGAAAATAAACCGGCCTGGTACTCTGGAGAACAGCGAAAGCAGAGGGCGTCTGAACTCTTTTCCCAGAAATACCCATGAAGCTGGTCCAGTAAAATTAACTCAATTTGCACCCTTCTTGAAACAGCACCCTCTAAAAGCCTGTGGGATTTGTTAGAGGAATATCACAGGTTCAGCTGGGCAATACTTTCTCTGCTGTCCCTTGTCACCTTTTTGGAAAAAAGATACAAATCATTTCTCTGATGCTCATGCACCAGGCCTATCTCTACAGTTTGGCAGCATCCCAAAGTGAGTTGAGAAGTTTAAGTTTTTTCTTAATATATCTACGTTTAAATGTTCATATAATTTTTTACAACAGCATCAGCATGTTCTTCTATAAGAATAGTCCTATTATACAAATAATTAATTAGAAAAATAATTAACTGATTCCCAATCGTCTGCTTTCTATTGAGTATAAATCCTATATAATATCATAGAATTATTATAAATACTTTATATGCTTTGCAAAAACTACAGATGAAATATAAACACAATGAAACACTATAAAAACTGAGAAATGTACACATGTTAATTAATGAGAGATGGGTACACTGTTTTTAAACCAACTCTAAATTGCCACTCATCCATGCAATGAGAGGATTAGCAACATTACTGGTTACTTGGGGCGGCAGGTAGCCCAGTTAGTGGTTAGAGCGTTGGGCCAGTAACCAAAAGGTTGCTAGATCGAATCCCAGAGCTGACAAGGTAAAAAATCTGACGATCTGCCCCTGAACAAGGCAGTTAACCCACTGTTCCTAGGCCGTCATTGTAAATAACAATTTGTTCTTAACTGGCTTGCCTAGTTAAATAAAACTAAAACTTGGTAAACATCCATGGAAAATTAAACCAACAAGATTTAACTGGGTAACTGGAAAATGAATCCAACAGGAGTTAACTGGAGAAATGGTTAAGGTTATGCTGGATGGGAGGAAACCAGGGGAGAAATGGTAAAGGTGAGACAGGGACTGAGAGATAAGAGAAAGACATTACTAGTGTGTCATCATCAAGGTTCTCCTCCTCAGCTTCAAGGTTCTCTTCATCCTCAGCATCATCAGTTCCGTTTAAAACGGTTCCATTCTCAACAGGCCCATTTTCAAGGATAAATGCCTCTTTCGCTTCCTGCACCAAGGAAAATTGGCAGGTTGTTCAATTAACAAAGTTGCAACATGCTCAACTACGTTAGCCTACATGTCACATCGTATCCCTCTCACACAATTAACCTCACTAACTCCTACTTGCCCTCCAAAGGAATATGTTATGTGGAGTGCACTCAGACACGTCTCAACCTGAGCAAAAACAAATTAGGAGGACAATACATGCCTGAGCATTTCAGCTAAACAAACATTAAAACAGCCTGTCTCTGACATTGAGATGAACAATATTGGGGTGAGTTTATTTGCATAATAAAATCCATTGAGTGGAAAACACATTGTGTGGTTGAATTCTATAGCTAAAAAGCTATATAATCACAATTTATATTTTAGAAAATTAAGTGAAKGTTGAATTCCAACCTTGGAACCTGGAGGAGGTGGCAGACCCAGGAAGGCATACACCGCATTGTCTTCTTTGGCGTCAAAGAATGTCTCATAGTCCTAAGGTAAAAGGCAAATTAGACATTTCAGTTTATTCTCCAATCGTTCTCTCAGCATTTGAATGGACACTTCCCCTCACCTTTACCTGAACCATTCAGTAGGGAGTAGGCTTATTGGTCACCACACCTTCTATATTATGTTGTTATACTCACCCCACAGTAGCTCTCTTCGTTGAAGATCTGAGGGGGTAGGGGGATCCCGTTGGTGGGCTTTTTCTCCACAGGGACATTTTCCCTCATCCACATGCGGTTGTCCTCATTGCAGGCAATGTCCAATGGAGCGTAGTCCACTTTCAGGGCCTCCAGGAACCCAAGCACATCCTGTTGCTTCTTTTTGATCTGGACCATCACACAGGTGTACAGACAGACAACAACACCAGTATAGATAGGCTTCTTCTTCATGAGAACATGTTTGGCAGATTTCTTTTCTATCACTAGGTTGGGAGAGCAGAGTAGAAGGCTAATACATTAATGAAAGCTTTTTACTTTTTGTTTTATAGTTGTCAAAAATCTACTCACATATCATACACTATATGCAGTTGAAGTCGGAAGTTTACATACACTTAGGTTGGAGTCATTAAAACTAGTTTTTCAACCACTCCACAAATGTATTGTTAGCAAACTATAGTTTTGGCAAGTCGGTTAGGACATCTACTTCACGCATGACACAAGTAATTTTTCCAACAATTGTTTACAGACAAATTATTTCACTTAATCACAATTCCAGTGGGTCAGAAGTTAACATACACTAAGTTGACTGTGCCTTTAAACAGCTTGGAAAAATCCAGAAAATGATGTCATGGCTTTAGAAGCTTCTGATAGGCTAATTGACATCATTTGGGTCAATTGGAGGTGTACTGTACCTGTGGATGTATTTCAAGGCCTACCTTCAAACTCATGCCTCTTTGCTTGACATCATGGGAAAATCAAAAGAAATCAGCCAAGACCTCAGAAAAAAAATTGTGGACCTCCACAAGTCTGGTTCATCCTTGGAGCAATTTCCAAATGCCTGAAAATACCACGTATATACCAAAATAAACACCATGGGACCATGCAGCCATCATACCGCTCAGAAGGAGGCGCGTCTGTCTTCTAGAGATGAACGTACTTTGGTGCGAAAAGTGCAAATCAATACCAGAACAACAGCAAAGGACCTTGTGAAGATGCTGAGGAAACAGGTACAAAAGTATTGTATATCCACAGTAAAACGAGTCCTATATTGACATAACCTGAAAGGCCACTCAGCAAGGAAGAGCCACTGCTCCACAACCACCATTAAAAAGCAGACTACGGTTTGCAACTGCACATGGGGACAAAGATTGTACTTTTTGGAGAAATGTCCTCTGGTCTGATGAAAAAAAATAGAACTGTTTGGCCATAATGACCACGTTATGTTTGGAGGAAAAAGGGGGAGGCTTGCAAGCCGAAGAACACCATCCAACCGTGAAGCACGGGGGTGCCAACATCATGTTGTGGGGGTGCTTTGCTGCAGGAGGGACTGGTGCACTTCACAAAATAGATGGCATCATGAGGATGGAAAATGATGTGGATATATGAAGCAACATCTCAAGACATCAGTCAGGAAGTTAAATCTTTGGTCGCAAATGGGTCTTCCAAGTGGACAATGACCCCAAGCATACTTCCAAAGTTGTGGCAAAATGGCTTAAGGACAACAAAGTCAAGGTATTGGAGTGGCCATCACAAAGCCCTGACCACAATCCTATAGAAATTTTGTGGGCAGAACTGAAAAAGTGGGTGCGAGCAAGGAGGCCTACAAACCTGACTCAGTTACACTAGCTCTGTCAGGAGGAATGGACCGGAATTCACCAAACTTATTGTGGGAAGCTTGTGGAAGGCTACCTGAAACATTTGACCTAAGTTAAACAATTTAAAGGCAATGCTACCAAATACTAATTGAGTGTATGTAAACTTCTGACCCACTGGGAATGTGATGAAATAAAAGCTGAAATAAATCATTCTCTCTACTATTATTCTGACATTTCACATTCTTAAAATAAAGTGGTGACCCTAACTGACCCAAGACAGGGAATTTTTACTAGGATTAAATGTCAGGAATTGTGAAAAACTGAGTTTAAATGAACTTGGTTACGGTGTATGTAAACTTCCGACTTCAACTGTATACAAAAGTATGTGTACACCCCCTTCAAATTTGTGAATTTGGCTATTTTAGCCACACCTGTTGCTGACAGGTGTATATAATCGAGCACACAGCCATGCAATCTCCATAGACAAACATTAGCAGTAAAATGGCCTTACTGAAGAGCTCAGTGACTTCCAACGTGGCACTGTCATAGGATGCCACCTCTCCAACAAGTTATTTTGTCCAATTTCTGGCGTGATAGAGCTGCCCAGGTTAACTGTAAGTGCTGTCATTGTGAAGTGGAAACATCTAGGAGCAACAAGGGCTCTGCCGCGAAGTGGTAGGCCACAAAAGCTCACAGAACGGGACCGCCAAGTGCCGAGGCGCGTAAAGATTGCCTGTCCTCGGTTGCAACACTCACTACCGAGTTCCAAACTGTCTCTGGAAGCAACGTCAGCACAATAACTGTTTCGTCGAGAGCTTCATTAAATGGGTTTCCATGGCTGAGCAGCTGCACACAAGCCTAAGATCATCATGTGCAATGTCAAGCGTCGGCTGGAGTGGTGTAAAGCTCGCCGCCATTGGACTCTGGAGCAGTGGGAACGCGTTCTATGGAGTGATGAATTACGCTTCACCATCTGACAGTTCTACTGATGCATCTGGGTTTGGCAGATGCCAGGAGAACGCTACCTGCCCCAATGCATAGTGCCAACTGTAACTTTGATGGAGGAGGAATAATGGTCTGGGGCTGTGTTTCATGGTTCGGGCTAGGCCCCTTAGTTCCAGTGAAGGGYAATCGTAACGCTACACCATACAATGACATTCTAGATGATACTGTGCTTCCAATTTTGTGTTAACAGTTTGAGGAAGGCCCATTCCTGTTTTAGCATGACTATGCCCTCGTGCACAAAGCAAGGTCCATACAGAAATGGTTTGTCGAAATCCGTGTGGAAGAACTTGACTGGCCTGCACAGACCCCTGACCTCAACTCCATCGAACACCTTTGAGATGAATTGGAACACTGACTGCAAGACAGGCCTAAACGCCCAACATCAGTGCCCGACCTCACTTATGCTCTTGTGGCTGAATGGAAGCAAGTCCCAGTTGCAATGTTCCAATATCTAGTGGAAAGCCTTCCCAGAAAAGTGAAGGCTGTTATAGCAACAAAGGGGGGACCAACTCTATGTTAATGCCCATGATTTTGGAATGAGATGTTCGACAAGCAGGTGTCCACACACTTTTGGTCATGTAGTGTACATTTCCTTTGATATTGTAGATTAGGTTTGAGGTAATCCAAATATATTCCAGAAGGTTCTGCAAGTGAATGCATGGTGATTCATCTTCAACAGATTGCTGTTGCAGGTTAGAAATATGATCTCAGCGACGGTAGATATATATAAGGAACTCGGGTAGTTCTAGTGCTCCTCAAATGTGAAGTTAGACGCAAATAACGGTACTAAACGTTGACAAACCGCTAAATTGCCTAGGCCTATAATAACTTCAAGCGATTTGAATCTGTTTGCCAGTCACATAAACGCATGAATTAAGAGCTGAACAATAGTCGTGGTAAACCGGCCACGAAGTTAATAGCATTTAAAAACAAAGACTCGGGTAAGTGCTTACCGCTGTCGATCCTGATGAAGAAGCTAGAAATACTTTTATAACCATTTTGTTACAATGTGTTCTGTAGAATGAGGTACTAACGTAGGTTAGTAAAGATAAAGGCTGCCTCCCCTAATAGTAGAGCGCACCCAAGCCACACCACTGAGGCTATTTTTGTCCCCGAACTCTCCATCACCGCAGGATTGGTGGGCCAGGTTTTAGGGGTGCAGCGCTGACCGAGTGATTGGCAACTTCAGCTGTCTGTCGGCATGGGGACCACAAAGTTAGTTCGCAGCTACATGCATAGTGCATATATGGACAGAAATAGCCACTGCCCAACAGAGCAACTAGTGAAAACAAAACCAAGAGTTAAAGCGGCAGGTGAAATGTATGCTGTTGGACCATGATTATCTATAGGCCTAACAGTTATTTTTGTAGATCTACAGTGTGCATGTTTATTATAGGCTAGTGTGTCGTTTTTTTATTGTAGTATATCCTGAAAGTTGATCAAAACAACAATTGTACTAAGTACTAACTTGTACTAAGTCTAATATAATTGGTTTAGTTGAAAACAGTTTGAGTTTATTTACAAATTAGGATGGCGTGTTTTTAAATTCTCCCAAAAGCTGTCAGTTCAAATAAATGTCCTATGAGCTGTGATTTAACCATATAATTAGAACGTATTCCAAAGCGGTTCAGTAGACAGACAACTACATTTCCCATTGTTCTATTCTATGAGAACGCTTGTTTCTAGGGCAACCAAAAATACATTTTCAGAGAAAGCCAGCCAGCAACATAATCGTCAATGACTGTCTCTTGCTATTGAAGATAAATAATAACTCAACTGAATGCGAGTAGGGGGGGAAAAACATTGAGATATTTTAATAATTGAATGTAGGGATAGCCTTGGCATGGGGAATTATTATGCTTGGTTGTTAGTTATGTAGAATAGTTGAAGTCAGGAAAGGTTTTCAATCAAGCTTATGATTGTCTTCACTCTCTCTGTGTCTTCAATTGGCTAGACCTAGCTAGATAACGTTAGATAGCTAGCTAAACGGATTATAGTATTAAATAATGTAAGTACGCTATAGTTGGAAGTATAGATTGCTTTGATTCTTATAATTTAACATACAGTGTGGCTAAATGAACTACTTCAACTAATTGGATATCTTTCTGCTATATTACAGAAACTGGTGCAGGCTCATCTTTTGCATGGGAGACATGTCTCTGGGTCTGAGACACCACACCAGAGGCATAGTGCAGCAGGACGATGCTAACTATGAAGTTGGAGCAGGGGATGTAGACTCAAGCTGCTCCTCAGGCCAGTCCACCCCCTCCAGGTCAAGCAGGGGATACAGCAGTAGGACAGGCAGCAGGGTAGACTCTCAGGGGTCATGCACCCAGTCAGACTACGAGGAGGAGGCTGACACTACTGCAAATAGGACCTTTGCCCTCTCACCAAGCAAGAAGCCAGGTCTAGGCACGAAGACAGCTAAAACACGAAGTATGTGATATCTGATATTTCATATCTTCTCATTACTACAGACAGCCTAGCTTTAATGACATACAGTGCATTTGGAAAGTATTCAGATCCCTTGACTTTTTCCACCATTTGTTACTTTACAGCCTTATTCTAAAATGGATTTAATCCGTTTTTTCCCCTCATCAATCTACACACAATACCCCATAATGACAAAGCGAAAACAGATTTTTTGCAAATGTTTAAAAAAAACACATAAAAAACGGGGAGGAAAAATGTACATACGTTTTCAGAACCTTTACTCAGTACTTTGTTGAAGCACCTTTGGCAGCGATTACAGCATCAAGTCTTCTTGGGTATGACCCTACAAGCTTGGCACACCTGTATTTGTGGAGTTTCTCCCATTCTTCTCTGCAGATCCTCTCAAGCTCTGTCAGGTTGGATGGGGAGCGTTGCTGCACAGCTATTATCAGGTCTCTCCAGAGATGTTCGATCGGGTTCAAGTCCGGGCTCTGGCTAGGCCACTCAAGGACATTCAGAGACTTGTCCCGAAGCCACTCCTGAATTGTCTTGGCTATGTGGTCAGGGTCGTTGACCTGTTGGAAGGTGAACCTTCGCCCCGGTCTGAGGTCCTAAGTGCTCTGGAGCAGGTTTTCATCAAGGATCTCTCTGTACTTTGCTCCGTTCATCTTTCCCTCGATCCTGACTGGTCTCCCAGTCCCTGCCGCTGAAAAACATCCCCACAGCATGATGCTGCCACCACCATGCTTCACCTTAGGGATGGTGCCAGGTTTCCTCCAGACGTGACGCTTGGCATTCAGGCCAATGAGTTGAATCTTGGTTTCATCAGACCAGAGAATCTTGTTTCTCATGATCTGAGAGTCCTTTGGGTGCCTTTTGTAAAACTCCAAGCGGGCCGTCATGTGCCTTTTACTGAGAAGTGGCTTCCGTCTGGCCACTCTACCATAAAGGCCTGATTGGTGGAGTGCTGCAGAGATGGTTGTCCTTCTGGATGTTTCTCCCATCTCCACAGAGGAACTCTGGGTTCTTGGTCACCTCCCTGACCAAGGCCCTTCTCCTCCGACTGCTCAGTTTGGCCGTGCGGCCAGCTCTAGAAAGAGTCTTGGTGGTTCGAAACGTCTTATATTTAAGAAGGATGTAGGCCACTGTGATCTTGGGGACCTTTAATGCTGCAGACATTTGTTGGTACCCTTCCCCAGATCTGTGCCTCGATATAATCCTGTCTCGGAGCACTACGGACAATTCCTTCAACCTCATGGCTTAATATTTGTTCTGACATGTACTGTCAACTGTGGGACCTTATATAGATAGGTGTGTGCCTTTCCAAATCATGTCCAATCAATTGACTTTACTACAGGTGGACTCCAATCAATTTATAGAAACATCTCAAGGATGATCAATGGAAACAGGATGCACCTGAGCTCAATTTCGAGTCTCATAGCAAATGGTCTGTATACTTATGTAAATAAAGTTTTTCAGTTTTTATTTCTAATACATAATACAAACATTTCTAAAAACCTATTTTCGCTTTGTCATTTTGGGGTATTGTGTGTAGATTGATGAGGGGGGAAAACAATTTAATCCATTTTAGAATAAGGCTGTAACGTAACAAAATGTGGAAAAAGTCAAGGGGTCTGAATACTTTCCAAATGTACCGTAAGTGTAGGCCTATAGGCAGAGATGGTTTGCAGCATATTCCCATGTACGCATCACACTTAGGCACATTTTTCCTCTCAGCGCAAAACAAGGGAGGGCAGTGGTGCAAAAAGAAGAAAAACACTAATTTAAGGAACCGCAAGGCCTCTCTCATCCCTCCAATCAAGCTCCTGGAGGGCCCAAACCACCGCATTAGGTCTGCCCACAGGCACCGCATCAAGGAGCTCAACAGCCAAGTGTGGGAGCTACAGCAGCAGCTGAGTGGTGTCGCCACAGAGAACAAACTGCTAAAGCAGCTCCAGGTCCGCCACACGGTGGCGCTACAGCGCTTCCAAGACTCACAGAGTGGCCTTCCTCAGGTACGCTACAGTTTTTCTGGGGGCTTTAATAACTGATCTATAACACAGCTGTAACAAACTCTGATCTGTAGCACAGCTATAACAAACTATGATCTGTAACACAGCTATAACAAACTCTGATCTGTAAGACAGCTATAACAAACTCTGATCTCTAACACAGCTATAACAAAACTCTGATCTGTAACACAGCTATAACAAACTCTAATCTGTAACACAGCTATAACAAACTCTGATCTGTAACTCCGCTATACAATCTCTAATCTTTAACACAGCTATAACAAACTCTGATCTCTAACACAGCTATAACAAACTATGATCTGTAACACAGCTATAACAAACTCTAATCTGTAACACAGCTATAAACAAACATCTGATCTGTAACACAGCTATAAAACTCTGATCTGTAGCACAGCTATAATAAAACTCTGATCTCTAACACAGCTATAACAAACTCTGATCTGTAACACAGCTATAACAAACTCTGATCTGTAACACAGCTATAACAAACTCATCAGCTAACAACATTAATCTGATCTTGTAGCATTGGCTAAGATCATAATGTTTTGCACCCACCCACACCCTCAGGTCCTGGCCAAGCACGGCAATGAGGTGCGCGGTCTGCAGGAGCTCCTGCGCAAAGCCCGCATCCGCCGCAACAGTCTGTCCAGGCGTCTGCGGGGCACGGAGGAGGAGCTGCTGCGTACCAAGGACGTTCTGCACAGGCTGCAGCTGCTCAGTGAGGACCGCAGCCTGAAAGAGAGGGAAGAGCTTAGCCACAGGCTGGCCCTGATCAGTGTGGACCTGAACAGGAAGAACAAGAGGATACAGGTACAGTACATGCACTCACAAGGCAGGGCTGACTCCATGTTCACAGGCCAGGTGGATGTCTGTATTGAAACTGATTGGGTTTTCAACTCTGTCCATCTGTATTGGTCTTCTACGGGGAAACCAATATAGGTGGACAGGGTCAATACAGTTATGCTAGATTGATACTGTACACATAGTATCACAATGTTATATCTGTAGTGAAACTTACATATATTGTGTGTTGCAGGACTTGGAAAGAAATTTTGAGCTGAGCCAGATATCCTTCAATCGCCATCTTGCCACAGAAACAAGGAAGACGAATGAGGCCAGAAAGATGTCTGATTACCTCCAGGCACAGATCAGTCTGTTGACCCAAAAAATCAAAGTAAGTTTATAAGTACTTGAGAGCAGCAACATACAGAGTGTAAAAAACTTTAGGAACACCTTCCTAATATTGAGTTGTACCCCACCCCACCCGCAACCTGGTCAGTCTATATCATGGAAAGAGCAGGTGTTCATAATGTTTTGTACAATCAGTGTAGGTAAACTGTTCCAGATCTGAGTAGATTTGGAACAGTACTGTTGTTTGAAAGAGTGACAGTCATTTAACTCGCAGTACTGCAATGTAAACACAAGAGGGTGTCTAATACAGCTGTATTTCAAAAGCCATAATTTAATGAAGCGAAATACCCATTTTCCCTCTTGTAAACTTGCCTGGCTACCCAAACGCTATGCCACACCCATAGACGTTAGTTTCTTCTCCYCAATGAACCTGGATCTGAGTACCTCCCCGACGATTTCTAGAACGCAAACACATTCTAACCCTTCTGATTGGTCCCAGAAACCGATGGTTTGGGCCAGAGCCAGAACACACATGGGTAAGGCAGCGTTTTGAAAATGTGTCATTGGCTTTGATACTCTAATCTAATTGGTAAGAAATTATCCAATCGCTGATTACTTTGTTTTGTTCAACAAAACAAAGTAATCAGAGAAGCGGACTAATTCAGTTTGAGTCGTCAGTCAACTGGCAACAAACCAGCCTGGTAACAGATATCAGGATGATTACACTACATTTGAGAAAGTAACATTTATTGTACATATTGCATTCTTGAGAAATGGTTTACTGACGCATTTAACATGAAATATAGGAAAAAGAGAGAGAATTGGAGATCCACAATATCTACTCACATAGATTTCCAAATGGCTGGAACGGAAAAGGTACAAAGACATTATGAGCTACTTTTAACATGTTCAACCCATGATCCAGATCAAACTATTTGTTTTTACTTGAGGCTGAATATCTTTTCACATTTACAGGGGCAAGAGAAACTAAATATGTTCAAACAGATGACTTATCCTCTCTCCCCATTGAGGCTCCATGCCAACTTGAACTAGAATATGCCTGTTCACTCCAACATCTGGAGTTGGAGAAGCAGAAGAGTTTGAGCTGGGTATGTAAATGGATTTCGTTCTCTCTCACATTCTGTGCAGAACGCTGTATAAATGGGTAATGGTCAATAAAACTTTTATTCAATATTGACTGATAAAAGCAAGAGAGTAACTCCTTGATAAAAGTTTGTGTAGTGAGTTCCAGTGTAAAGCTGATATCTGGTTGTTTTTTTCAGGAGTCCTTTGCCATCAACTTCACAGACAGAAGTGACGCAGCAGACACGTTAGTGGATGACAGAGGATCAAACAATAATGAAGACTTTGCTGGTAAGGATTTTTTAAACTTTACTACAGACTATTGGGAGAACCAATGGACAGCTGCAAAGCGAAGGGGATATTGGGGAAATAAATGGTTAATTACATTCTGAAGAGWCTTGTATGTACTCTCCAGTCACAGTATATGCAAACACAAAAAACTCCAATATTGGGAATAATTCAAGCTCACGTGTCATAGTAATTAACAGGACTGAAATAACCTTTCCTGTGTCATGTTATATCCCAAAACAATCTGGGGGAATAACAACCGCAAATGCAAGCAACTATCATATTTATCCACAGAGGATGGAGAGTTGGATGGTGATTCTGACAAGGAGGATCCTCAGCTTCAGGGTGAGGAGGATTGCATTGCAGAGAAGGCAGCGAGTTCCCTGAAGGCTTCAGGAGATCAAACAGAGCCATTTGAAAGCCAGGTCCGGTACACTCTGGAGGATTTTCTGAATACAGAACGTGCCAACAAGGCCCTTGAATCCTCTCCCAGGACCAAACGCTTCTACAAATTCAAAGAAACCATCCAGAACCTACACAGTGGAAAGCCTGCCTATACCAGCCATACCCACAGCCTGAGAAAGAGCCCTCCTAGATACATCAAGAGCCAGGCCAGGGTGGAGAACCTTGGGTCTGGGGCATATGAGCCCTCCTTTGTCCCTCTACCAGCAGAGAAGTGGCAAAGGCGTGACACCAGGGGCCCTCAACCGGAGGATGGTGTAGTCCGCAGCAAGAAGAGCAGCTTGATGAAAGAGCTTTTCGGCCAGGCCCCAATCACTGATCCAATTGCCACGAAGACAGGCAGATCCAGAGTTCAAAGCACAGACCTGGACAGAATGTCATCTCACCATACAGGAGATGCTAGCCCGGTCTCACCTGGGAGAGACCAAGATCATTTTTGATTGACCCAAGAACAATACAAAATGATAATCTATTTTCACAAGTTGATTATTTTAATAAATCTTTCATCTGCCATGGCAACTCAACGCATTGCTAAATGGAGTATTTGTATACGTGATATTTATAGTGAGTTATATACCTGGAAAGTATTGTTTAACTATTTGTTACAGAGGTAATATTAAGCTATCTGTTTATAATTAGAGCATCAAACATTCTCTGACACTATTGCTCATGACGAATTCCTTAACTCCCTTGAAATCAGATTGTAATGAAAGCAACATTCAATGAAGACCATTCCCATGCCACAATGGTACATTGTACAATTTTGTAACAGCTTCTGTAAAATACCCAAGATGCTAAGAACAACCAACACTTGAGGCCTTCGGATTTCAAATTCTTTATTGTGTTGAAGTACGCATATTTTCTCATGCAAACTTCAACACTTCCAAAACCCAAACAGTAAACTTTGTGATATTAGTTCAGCAAATGAAAATGTGCCACATACCATGCCTACAATTAACATGAATAACAAAATGACATAACAATTAAACAATTTTCACACTTCTTGCTCAACTCATCTCAATAAGTTGGAATGAGATTTAAATACATGGTCATTAAAACATGCTCATACAATCATTACGCAGAGTAGCAACTTATGAAATAACATCCAATTCCAAAGCCAACATGAGAGACCGTCAAATATGTGCAATAACACTGGCAATGTAAGGCAACGTTTGAATATGGAGTGCTTTGTAAAAAAGTGCTTACCAACAGTACCGGTTTAAACTTTAATATCAAAGCGCTGAGTAACACTGCCTGACTTCATTCTCAGAACATTTGGGGAATAAATAAGACATGAGAAGATACCATTCCTTAGCTAACAGCATGTAGACCAATAGACACCACTTTGTTGCACACCACCAGCCAGCATGTGATTCCAACACCACCTGAAAGGATAAAAAGACTGGTTTCAAATAGGTTTCGTCAGAGTTGTCGGTTAGCAGTATTTGATAACAGTTTTCAAAAGAAAAGAAAGTGTAATTTGGATACAACAGAGTTTTGAATTCCATGTTAAGATGAAAAAGAGTCATGTGATTCTATCTTCAGTATTTATAGAGACCGAATAAAAGGGACATTCAGTAGTTGTCTATAATTAGCCAAGACTAGGTATTTTACACATTAAACACTAAACTTTACAATGATTACAATTCATTTACCCACAGTGAAAGCAAGTGTGGGCCTCAATTCTCAGGTGTTGAAATCACACAATTTACCTGCTACTCTAGATGGGAAAGCCACCAGCCGCTCCAGGGGGGCAATCCACTTACTGGGTACAACAGTCACTGGGTCAGCATAATACTTCCAAATCAGTGAGATCATCAGAGCAGCCTAGAGAGACACGAGAAAACAGCCTGATTCAGTGCATCAGAATTACTTGTGCATGTCTTCTGGTGGTGACAACTGACATTTTAAAATGTGTATGTATATTTTGTACCTATTAAAGAATATAGGACATACTGTATTTCTCATTTAAATATGTTTAACTAACCTGCAGGATATAAAAACCTATATTCACCATCCATTTCATTTTGGCTTGTTGAGCAGTTCTTGACTTGACTGTAAGAAGAAAAAACAAAAATGACCAATCTGCACAGGAACTATCTAAATTAATTATTGGTATCCATTCTATAAATATCAAAGAAATATCCACTAAAATGCCTACAGACATACATTACATGTTAGGAATTTTGGCAGATCTAATAACAGTTGCCTTGTGTGTTCTTCACAATTAATTTCAGTGTATACTACACAACATGCATTGGAATAGAACCTGCTTTGTATGGTATGGACAAATAAGACTGATGTGTGACCAGTGTATACAGTGCATTTAAAAAAAAAAAGTCTGTTTATTTAACTAGGCAAGCCATTTAAGAACAAATTCTTATTTACAATGACAGCCTACCCCAGCCAAACCCTAACCCAGACGGCGCTGGGCCAATTGTGCGCCGCCCTATGGAACTCCCAATCACAGCCAGTTGTGATACAGCCTGGAATCGAACCAGGCTCTGTAGTGACGCCTCTAGCACTGAGATGCAGTGTCTTAGACCGCTGCGCCACTCGGGTATGACTGGAGAAATACATGTGGTGCATTTCAATGTGAAAATGCTTTTGATTCCAAAATAGTGAAATATTCCTGTCGTTGAACAACAGGATTTGAACTTGAAGGCATGTTGATTGATAGGCAGTGGCCCTGAACTGAGACAACATATAAAACACCATATATCAAGGTCACCTGCGTTGTGACTCATTTAAACAATGTGGTAAAGAGTGAACGTGTGGACTTTTTTGGCCATTTTGACAAATTCAAAACTAGTTATTTTAAACAGAACCCCAAAAATTGCCTTTGGGTTTTTGCCACAACCTGTATTTGCCCCTGTACAAAAACAAAATAATACTGTAACAGAAATCCACTGAGGAATGTTTTCCAAACAAACAAACAAATTCTCATTCCTGAGAATTTGTCCTTAACATAATTTTTCCAAAAAAAAAAAAAATCCATCTGAGTATTGTATTTCCTTGTTTGCTTGGTCATAGCCCTTACGGTTACAGGGCAGGCGCCATAGTGTAATGCAAAGGCTGTCATTCATATGACATTAACTCGTCAAATGGCTGTTGGAGACATGTGGTTGTTGTCTGATAGTCAATGGAGTGTGTGTCTGTATGACACACTCGTAATGGAGCTCTATACTATGCTTCCTGCCTCTGTAGAGTTCAGAGCTATGGCCTGGACATGAAGGAGCGCAACAAGCAGCAACTGCAACAACAGGCCCCCAAGTGAACACTCAGTCTGTTATCTAAACCCCACCTCCCACTGTCCACACATGGTGCGTTAACATGCAAGTCCCCTATAGGCAGCAGAGAGCAGTTTGAAAAACCTAGAGGTATGGATCATTTGGTTTCCTGCCTTTTTGCCCCTTATCTTATATAGAAGGTAAATGATGGAGCTATAGCATCTGCATCTACATTGCTTGCTGTTTGGGGTTTTAGGCTGGGTTTCTGTATAAGCACTTTGTGAGATCTGCTGATTTGAGAGGAGCTACAGGAGGGGCTCATCTTAACTGCTGGAATGGAATCAATGTAACAGTATCAAACAGCCTATAGCTCCTCCCACCAGCCTGCACTGAGCTATAGTAAAAGTCTGACTTTCATCTAACCCCCCCAAAGGTGTGATAATGTCTCACTATTAGGGTTCCAAAAAGGGTCGGAAATTTACCATGGGATGTTAAGCCCGGGAATTTTGCTTAAATTCATCAAAAAAGTTAGCTTATAACAGTGACGTTTTTTTGTGGGATACACATAAGGCAACTCTAGGTCTTGTGGCATATTTTGGTTAAACTATCCCCAATTCAATGGAATTGCAACCCTCTGCATGCACAGTGCATTCTTCCATCACATGTACAGTGCACTCTTCCATCACATGTACAGCTGATTCTCAAGATCTTGCACAGGAATAAGATGATGAGTCCACACTACTACACTGTCTGAGCCAAGGACTACATGCTTTCTGGTAAGTTTTGATTACAATACTGGGAGGGTTGAATATATTTTATAATGAGATACATGATTTTTTGTAAACTAGTAGCCTATGGCAAAGTGTGTTTAAATCATTTCTAACTTAACAACTTCTGCTAGTTAGTTTTTGCTACCATGTGGGTTTTAGCTTGCTTGAGCCTGCTAACTGAGGAGTGTTAATTCAGCTGTTTGGACTTGTTTAATCTAACTGCTTAACTATTTATCTGTACATGGAATTGTATTTGGATTTTTACATTTTTATTTTAATCTTTACAGGAAAATGCCATGGGCACTATATGATGTGTGGAGACATGGGGACAGAAGACAAAGGACAGTGAGACCCTGGCTTAATCTTAGACACATGGAACGTAGGGTGAATATGGAGGGTACGGGGTAACAAGGAGACGGACAGCAGTGGAACTAAGGACTCTAGATATGGAAACAGACCAATGAAACGGGGGGACAGTTTGCGGTACTCTACCCGAAGGAGCTGGTCCCGTGTGGACAGCCATACCCCCCTGGCCAATGCGGTAGTGCGGAGCTGGAGTCTGGTGGAGGTCCGCTTATTGACGATACCTCGAGTTGGTCTTGAGAAGTGCTACCCGAGCTCTTCTCCAGGTACGTCGACAGCGGCGGACGAACATCTGGGCCGAGGGTGTTGACTTCCGGTTCTTGTTCTGGGAAGAGCGGAGGTTGATTCCCCTTTTGAGTGCTCCATGGGGTGAGTCCCGTTGCTGAACAGGGAAGGGTGTTCCGGGCATACTCCACCCAGACCAGTTGTCAGCTCCAGGTAGTGGGGTTGGTTGAGACCAGACATCTTAGGGTGGTCTCAAGGTCCTGGTTAGCTCGCGTCGACTGGCCGTTCGACTGGGGGTGGAATCCGGAGGATAGGCTGGTCGACGCCCAAATTAGGGTGCAGAACGCCTTCCAAAACTGAGATGAGAATTGAGGACCCCAGTCGAAAACCATATCCACCGGGAGTCCATGGATCCGGAAGATGTGCTGAACCGTGAGCTGGGCCGTTTCCTTGGCAGAGGGAAGTTTGGGGAGAGGGATGAAATGAGTGGCCTTAGAGAACCGATCCACCACTGTCAGAATGACGGTGTTGCCATCAGACGGGAGAAGCCGAGTGAACGAAGTCCAGAGAGATATGGGACCAGGGACGATGAGGAACCGGTAGTGGCTGAAGGCCAGAAGGAGCTTGCAGTGGAGTCTTATTCTGGGCGCACACCATGCATGCGGTGACAACGGCAGAGACGTCAGGAACCATTGTGGGCCACCAGAAACGTTGTCGGAGGAATGCTAGGGTACGACGGGAACCTGGATGACAGGTTAGCCTGGAGGAATGAGCTCATTCCAGGAACCGGGACCGGACTGAGTTAGGGACCAACAGCCGGTTAGCCGGGCCCCCTTCAGGTCCAGGCTGGGAGCATTGTGCCTTGCGAACCAGGATCTCAATACCCCAACGTACTGTGGCTGCAAGGCTTGAGGTAGGGATAATGGTTTCGGAGACCAAGGGTGTGGCAGAGGAACTGTATAGGCGGGAGAGAGCGTCAGGCTTAACATTTTTGGACCCTGGGCGGTAGGAAACGGTGAAGTTGAATCTAGTAAACAAGAGAGCCCACCGAGCCTGCCTGGAGTTAAGGCGCTTGGCTGTACGGAGATATTCCAAATTTTTATGGCCGGTCCAGACCAAGAATGACTGTTCTGTTCCTTCCAGCCAGTGCCTCCACTCTCCCAATGATATCTTGACCTCCAGGAGTTCTCGGTTGCCTACGTCATAGTTCCTCTCTGCAGGATTGAGACGATGGGACAGGAAGGCACAGGGATGAAGCTTTTGGTCTGGCCCCCACGCCAACATCAGAAGCATCAACCTCAACCACAAATTGACGAGACGGGTCCGGATGGATGAGAATGGGTGCTGTTGTGAACCAATGCTTCAGGTCCACAAAGGCTTTGTCGACAGCTGGAGACCATGTGAACGGTACTTTGGGAGAGGTGAGTGCATAGAGGTGGGCCGCCAGGGTGCTGTAACCCCGAATGAAACGGTGGTAGAAGTTAGCAAAGCCTAGGAATCGTTGCAACTGCACCCTGGACTTAGGTTGAGGCCAATCCACCACTGCTTTCACCTTACCAGAATCCATCTGGACATTAGCCTCAGCAATGACATATCCCAGAAAGGCGATTGTAGAGCGGTGGAACTCACACTACTCAGCTTTCACACGAACAATTGGTTCTCCAGGAGGCGCTGAAGGACCTGCCTGACATGAAGAACATGTTCTTGGGCAGACCGGGAAAAAAACAGGATGTCGTCAAGGTAGACGAACACAAAACGGTTTAGCATGTCCCGGAGCACATCGTTTACCAAAGCCTGGAAGACAGCGGGGCGTTGGTGAGACCAAACGGCATGACCTGGTACTCATAATGTCCGCTGGCTGTGTTGAAGGCTGTTTTCCAATCATCCCCTACGTGTATCAAAACCAGGTGGTAGGCATTCCGATGGTCCAGCTTGGGAAAAAGGGTGGCCCCCTGAAGAGGTTCAAAAGCCGAGGAGAGGAGTGGTAGGGGTACCGATTTTTAACCGTAATGTCATTCAGTCCCCAGTAGTCAATGCACGGATGCAGGGTCAAATCAAATCAAATGTATTTATATAGCCCTTCTTACATCAGCTGATATCTCAAAGTGCTGTACAGAAACCCAGTCTAAAACCCCAAACAGCAAGCAATGCAGGTGTAGAAGCACGGTGGCTAGGAAAAACTCCCTAGAAAGGCAAAAACCTCGGAAGAAACTTAGAGAGGAACCAGGCTATGAGGGGTAGCCAGTCCTCTTCTGGCTGTGCCGGGTGGAGATCATAACAGAACATGGCCAAGATGTTCAAATGTTCATAAATGACCAGCATGGTCAAATAATAATAATCACAGTAGTTGTCGAGGGTGCAACAAGTCAGAACCTCAGGAGTAAATGTCAGTTGGCTTTTCATAGCCGATCATTGAGAGTATCTCTACCGCTCCTGCTGTCTCTAGAGAGTTGAAAACAGCAGGTCTGGGACAGGTAGCACGTCCGGTGAACAGGTCAGGGTTCCATAGCCGCAGGCAGAACAGTTGAAACTGGAGCAGCAGCACGTCCAGGTGGACTGGGGACAGCAAGGAGTCATCATGCCAGGTAGTCCTGAGGCATGGTCCTAGGGCCTGGGCACAAAGAAAAACCCTGCGCCGGCAGAAGATGCAGACGGACGGACGGCCCCAGTAGCCAGAGACTCCTCTATGTACTCATCCATAGCCTTGGTCTCCGGCCCGGATAGAGAATATAGCCGACCCTGAGGTGGTGTGGTGTCTGGGAGAAAATCAATGACACAATCATAAGAACGGTGCGGGGGGAAGGGAAGTAGCACGTGGCTTACTGAAAACTTCAAGGAGGTCATGGTATTCAGTGGGAATGGCAGAAACATCCAAAGCCTTGCTAACATCCTGACCAAGACGTCTGGGGGAAGGCTGTGCAGCTTGAAGACAGTGGGAATGGCAAAATTGGTTCCAACCCAGGATGGAGCTCGTGGTCCAGTCAATAACAGGGTTGTGTTTTTGGAGCCATGAAAATCCCAAGACAACCAGAACATGGGGAGATGCAATAAGGAGGAACTGTATGGTCTCACTGTGGTTACCTGAAATATATAGCCCCAGAGTCAATGAGCAATCGGAGAGACAGACTGGTCTCCCCACAGCAAAAGCACAAAAAAAAGGTGCGCGGGTGATGGGAAATAGGGAACTCCCAGTCTGCCTCACCAGAGTACTTGAGACAAAGGTTTCCTAAGAGGGCAGGTAGCTACAGTATATAATGTCCTGCCCCTCCACAGTACAGACAACAGTTTGAACTCATCCTACGTGAGCGTTCCCCAACTGATAACCTAGCTCTTCCCAATTGCATAGGCTCAGGAGTATCCAACTCACCCATCATTGATGATTCACGAGGGAACTCGGGGGGTTTCGTATCCTCTCTGAAAAACTGCCTTTGGGAACTTCCGGATTCCTTCGAAGGTGAGCGAGCCATAGCGGATCAACAAGTGTGCCCGAGACCAGACCTCTCACTCCTGCGTTCCCTTAGGCGTCCATCAATTCTAATGGTGAGGGAGATGAGGGAGTCGAGGTCCACCGGTAATTCCCGAGCAGCTAGCACATCTTTTACCACCTCACATAATCCGTGAAGAAAGGTATCGAAAAGAGACTCCGGATTCCAGGCACTCTCGGCGGCCAACGTGCAAAAATCAACCGCGTAGTCTGCCACACTACTGGAGTTTTGAAGTAATTCAAGAAGTTTACTGGCCGCCTCTTTCCCGGATACCAGAGAATCAAATACCTTCCTCACCCCGCAATGAAATCCTCCACATGACAACAAATGGCGGATTGTTGCTCCCAAACTGCCGTAGCCCAGGAGAGCGCCCTTCCTGATATTAGCGTAATAATATACGCTATCTTCGACCGGTCCGAAGGGAATGAAGATGGCTGCAGCTGAAAAATAAGGGAGCATTGAGAAAGATAACCCCGGCAGGTTCCAGGATCCCCAGAATATCGCTCCGGAGGTGTTAAGCGGGGTTCTCGGGGAGCCGGGGTAGGCTGTACAAACCCACCACTGATAGTAGACAGGTTAGTGGGTGGTTGGGAGGTCTGAGGTGGCAGGTTGCCTATGAGCTAACTCACTGATTCGCACCATGATAGCCTTGAACCCTTGGTCGTGACATTCCGTCAGGGAACGAAGCCCTTCCAAAAGGTCCAACAGTAGATCCTCATGCCACCCAATGGTGGCTCCCTGCAAGGAGACAGCATGGCGGAGCTGGTCCAAGTCTGCTGGGTCTGTCATGGCCAGTTCGTACTATAAAGGCACAAGGCGAGACTCAGGTGCAGACACGGGAGGCAGATGGTTCGAGTCTTTGATATTTATTATATCCAAAAGGGGTAGGCAAGAGAATGGTCGTGGACAGGCAAAAAGTCAAAACCAGTTCAGAGTCCAGGAGGTACAGTGTGGCAGGCAAGCTCAAGGTCAGGGCAGGCATAATTGTCATGCAGGCGGGTAACGTCCAGAAAACAGGAAAGGATCAAAACTGGGAGGACTAGTAAAAGAGGATAGAAAAGGCAGGCGCACAGGAAAAACACACTGGTTGACTTGGAACATACAAAACAAACTGGCACAGAGAGACAGGAAACACAGGGATATATACACCAGTGATAACAAGCGACACCTGGATAGGGTGGAGACAATAACAAGGATAGGTGAAACTGATCAGGGTGTGACAGGGACAATAGACACACCGGTCTCTACATTGCAGATGAGCTGAAGGCAGTCATCAATGACCTTGGACCACAGAAGGCATTTGCACTGGTGACAGACAATGCAGCGGAAATGAAGGCTGCTTTGTCTAAAGTGGAGGAGTCCTACCCTCACATCACACCCATTGGCTGTGCTGCTCATGAATTGAATCTGCTCCTCAAGGACATCATGGCACTGAAAACAATGGATACACTCTACAAGAGAGCCAAGGAAATGTTTAGCTATGTGAAGGGTCATCAAGTTATAGCAGCAATCTACCTCACCAAGCAAATTGAGAAGAATAAGAGCACCACATTGAAGCTGCCCAGCAACACCAGTTGGGGTGGTGTTGTCATCGTGTTTGACAGTCTCCTGGAGGGGAAGGAGTCTCTCCAAGAAATGGCCATATCACAGTCTGCCGATATGGACAGCCCCATCAAGAGGATCCTCCTAGATTATGTATTTTGGGAGAGAGTGGTAAGCAGCCTGAAACTCCTGAAATCTGTAGCCATTGCACGGATTGAGGGAGACAATGCCATCCTGTCTGATGTTGACTCTGCTTGCAGATGTAAGAGAAGAAATCCTTGCTGCCCTGTCCATTTCACTGTTGCTCCATGCAGAGGAAACTGCAGTTCTGAAATACATCAAAAAGGGTGAAGACTTCTGCCTGAAGCTCATGCACGCCGCAGCGTACATGTTGGACCCCAAGTATACTGGCAAGAGCATCCTGTCTGGTGCAGAGATCAACAAGGCCTATGGTGTCATCACTACCGTGTCTCACCACCTTGGCCTGGATGAGGGCAAGGTTRTTGGCAGTRTGGAAAAGTACACTTCCAAGCAAGGGCTTTGGGATGGAGATGCAATATGGCAGTCATACCAACATATCTCATCAGCCACCTGGTGGAAAGGACTTTGTGGATGTGAGGCTCTTTCCCTTGTTGCCTCCATCATCCTTCAAATCCCACCAACATCAGCCGCCTCAGAGCGCAACTGGGCCTTGTTTGGGAACACACACACCAAAGCATGCAACAGGCTGACCAATACAAGGGTTGCAAAATTGGTGGCCATCCGAGAAAATTTGAGGCTTTTTGAGCCTGACAACGAGTCATCCTCAACAAGGTTGGAAAGAGACAGTGAAGATGAGGCCTCAAAGTCTGATGTTCAAGAGGTGGACATTAAGGAGGTCCAGGGAGAAGACATGGAAGCCTGAGAGGAAGACAGTCTAGAAACGAAAGATTTGGTTATCATTTTACAGATGTATGTTGAAAACGTTTTTGGGTGATGCGATGGATCATTGGGGATCATTCAATATCCCCTTTCTTTTGTTCTTCAGTGAAATCATCTCATGTGAAGAGTCAACTCATTTAATTAAAGTTCAATTTGTAACTAAATAGTTTTTATTTCTATTGGAAGGATGTAATAATTTGCAATTATGTCTACTTATGATAAGGTAAAATGTTTATGTTTCTGTCTCCATATGATATGGTAAATATATCCAATGCAAAAAACATCTACATTTAAATTATATTAATATTAATTTGCATGTATTTCCGTTAATTCCCATATATTCCCATGGAGAGTTTCCACCTCTGAATATTCCCCAAAATGGCAACCCTACTCACTATCAGGGATTTTTCTGCCATTGCAATCTCTGGCCGGGCAGCCTAAGCATTTTTTCAGGCCACCTAATTCCGAACAGTGTTAAATTTAAAAAAAATGATAATAATACAATACATTTTTGGGATGGAAAAACACTTTCAGTGTAAACTTAAAACAACTAAAACCAGCTATAAAGTATGTAGAAAATTTAAAAGACATATCTTTTTAAATTAAATAACCTTTATAAAAGCTAGAATATCAGGTGGAATTGAAAATTCCAAAGCAATGAATTTAGCAGTATTAGCAATGGCGAATTGCAAGAAATAAGCTTTAAAACAATTTTCTCCTAGCTCCATTGCAGAATGTGGAATTGCATTACATTTTTGCAGTTTTAAAGTAAATTTATCTCAGCTCCATGGAGAAAATGTGTAGAACTGCAGGAAATTTCTCTACATGGCCAAGATAGGGGTGTAGAGAAATTCAGCAGAGCCAACTGGCCCGACCACGCCCCCTGCCACACTGACCACCTAAACCCACTTTAAATTGTGTGTCTCTCTTACCATGTGTCTTCAGCTTGTCAGTCATCTTGTTGATTTTGCGCTCTAGTCTGGCGTATCTGGCAAACTCATCCATCATGCTAACGGAGTTGTGCTCCTTCTTCATCTCCTGGATCTCAGCCCTCATATCCCTCTCCTGCTCAGCATCGTTCTGAAGGACCTTCGACAGCTTCACATCCCAACAGACAAACATTTAATTTTATATTTTGCTTATATTTTGCTAATTTTATATTTTGCAAAAACACACTACTAGGCCTACTGCCAACAGATGGCGCTATTATTCCATATGTTTTTTGTCATTTTCAATGGGAAATGACAAAATACGTAAGGAATAAAAGCACCATCTGCTGCAGCAGGGCTAATACACTACATGTTTAGCCTGGTTTCTGATAGGAGATAACTTTGGGATTGTTACCAGTTTTCCCTTGATCATGACTCAGTTTCATTACACATAATTCATTGGACGAAGGTGTCTTCTATACAGTGGAACTTTGTTAAGAGCCCCGACGCTCAATCTGAACATTAACACGCATCGCTTAAGCTACGGTTTTGGAAGCATAAGAAAGGACCTTATCTTTTATATCAGCGAGAAATAAAGGTCAATTTAAACACACCTTGATAGGTTTAGGGTTAGTGTTCCTATGCGGCCATATCTCCATATTACAGCGCTTGTTTATGGCAGCCAAGAGGCAGGCCACCAGTGCTAATTAGCATGCTCCGAACACCTGTGTGTAAGTGTAACTCGGGAAGTGTAGAGGAAGTGTAGTTTCTTCGGATGGAGGCCCCCATAGCTGTATGTATCTGTGCAAAACTGCTACAGTAAGTGTAGATTTTTTATTTGAAACATTCTTTCTCCCTGGTGAAAGATAAGGGCCATATGTTTCGAAAGCCGAATCGCAAGTGATGATTATTGATGTTCCTAAACATTAAAACACAGTGTCAGGATTGTAGTTCACATGAGGTAGTCATGGACAAAGCTAATGGCTGAAAACTGTAGGGAGAAGGCAGAATGCCGCCTAGAGTTTGTGAGCTAGTGCAACAAAAGTGCAAAATTATTGGAAAGTTGTACTATGTCCGATAAACACTGTACGTCATCCTGATAAATGTGTTGTTCTGATAGTCAATGATGTTCGTGAATTGCATTCACATGTAGGATACCAAATGTTTTACTAATTGTAAAGTCTATTTTCTTTGTAATGAAATTGCCTTGGCAAGTGACAAGTATTTTCTGCCTCCATGGGTCATTTATGGTTTATTGCATGAGAACATGCAACACCTGGTTTAAGAGTATATTGCTTAATAAGGCACAATGAGGTGTGGTATATGGCCAAAATATCACATCTACGGGCTGTTCTTAACCACGATGCAATGCGGAGTGCCTGGATACAGCCCTTAGTCATGGTATGTGTCATACCATGACCACAAACCCCAGAGGTGCCTTATTGCTATTATAAACTGGTTACAAAATTAATTAGAACAGTAAAAATAAATGTTTTGTCATACCAATGGTATATGGTCTTATATACCATGGCTTTCAGCCAATCAGCATTCAGGGCTCGACCCACCCAGATTATGACAACCCATATTCTTTGCCTATAGGCTAGAAATACCATAATAACCTCAGATGTATTGACATGTTATGGTTGCTATTTGAATCTGTACCCAATAGATAACTACACGGCATTATCTACCCGGCAATATTATCAGCCTAACACACCTTCCATGATCCAATGTAACAATTTGCCAACAGGATGGAATGGTTGGTTAGCTTCGTTGTTTGAGGGGCGCGAGAGGTGAAATAGCAAGCTAGCTAATTTAACCTGTGCAAATCTGCCAAAACATTACATGATTTACAAGCCAACCCTGCATTTCTCACACTACCAATGCCTAAATAACCCCTACTTACGAAAGAGGAAATGGTCGGCAACAGTATTTTGAAGAGATTGCACAAAAAGACAGATCCCAGCACCAGGAACCAAGCGCACCCGGCAGCCATTTTTTCTTATCAACCTTTGTTGCTGCTGCGCTCATCATAAATGGAAGACACATCCAGTCTGAACTATGGGCTGATTTTCACATTAGAAACTCTTATTTATTCAAATACAGCATATTTTATTAACTTCAAATCATTATGAGAATGTGCAAAATATATGCATAAGAAGATGTAATATATCAATTCATCCACATAGGCTAAATTTACTAAATTACTTTATTCAATAAAATAATATTGACAATTCTATAAGGGTCATTTACAGTATGTGTATATTATTCTAATATAATATCAACGAAAATAACACAATTTTGAATCCAGCTATTCCCACCCCTTTAATAAAAATGTAAAGTTGGAACGACTGATTGGCATACAAACATACCCACACAGGTAACTTGCTATGGTTTAAAAATATGTTGCCTGGACCTTAAAGCCAATCAATGGCAACAAGGGGCGGAGAATGCATTGGCCGTCAGGTTGGTAGGATAAGGAATATAATATAGAGAGGGGGATCCAATCCGGTTTCAGCTCGTTTCTGTACGTAGGCCTACTGATGGCACATTTATGTTAGTTACAGTGTGTTCTGAAGGTGCTGACTGAGTTACATCGAACACTTTCAGAAGCCTGCACTGAATGTTCAGTAACTGAGAAGGCTAATTTATTATCTAGACAATACAAGTAAAGCAGCCATGCCGAAAAGAAGCAAAGTAAGTTGGATTGTGTATCTTTAATTTAAACCTTATTTTACAATATATAATTTAACACAGGTGTTTTATAAATAGCTGCAACAATTGTATGTACGCTAAAATATGGTTGATACAATGTAACACGTTTGCTTTAAAGTCTGAATGTGTTTTTGTGTGTCTGTCTTGTTGATATGGAAGTGGCGCCTTTTTACTTAGTGCGGTAACATTTCCCATTCGATCTCACTTTCTCCTTTTAATAACCCGTACATGATAAACTATCGCAGCTTGTGCTTTTTATTTAAGTAACGTAATCATCTCATTTAATTTGACGCATATATTGGGTATTTCATTCATGTAAAGTAGGTTAATAGCCTTCTCAGCAATGAGATCAGACAAAGGGGTGTAACCCACCAGCGATGTAAGTAAGCTAGCTACATGTTGCCATTGCAGAAATGCGTGCATGAACTATAGGATATTTTGTGAATATTGGAAGTGCTTTAATCGCCTACATATTAAGTTCACGTTTTGTATTCAAATACTTTTAATAGCCCCGTTTTAATCCAAAAAAAACAGACGCGTGTGGCATCCTATATTATCACTTTGTGTCCTGTGTGCAGTAAAGCGTAGTGTAATGCGCGACACCCTATGGCATGGAAAGGTACAGTCTTTGGAGTGTCATGGCAGCCCTTGGAAGTACGAAAGACATCGACAACTCAGCGTTATGTATCACTTAAATGGGGTCATAGAATATTTTTTTTTTTAAGAAAAAGACCACCTAAATTATAGGTGGTCACGGTAATAAAAAAAATGTTTTGATATTTGTTCGTGCGTATTTCTTGTCTTACATAATGCAACAATGTTGCATTATTTAATTTCTCTGGACATGCACGAAAGCGCATAAGGGATCGTATAAGGGTGGATCAGGAAATTATAGATATTACTAATGGCGGGAACATACAGTAGACTGGTTGACATGGCGGGTGGATGGATGCCTTCATGTAACACAATCTCCGTGTGTTGCTGGTGGATTGGGGGGGCTGCTATTTGCCCTTTATGTGTACAGGCTACTAAAGCCTGACTATAACATACTGTTTTACTTGTCGCTCTCCCGGTAACTGGTACCACAAAGGCTCTATTTTTGCATCATGACAATAGGAAAAGTCAAATGGCATAGTAATGTAAATACGTTAGCCTACCCTCCCCCACACAGTTTCAGATTACATAATTCCCTCGTTAATTTGGGGGTGGAGCGGCGGGGGTACAGCATGTGAGCCCATCCCCCTCCCCAAGCATTACACTCCCACTTCTCCCGGCCGCTCCCGATCCATGAATGTGGGATTGTTGTTCTTGGTTTTTACTAACATGTTATTTTCTCTCTCCCCCCACCCCCACAGGCAAGTAATGACACTGAAGTCGAGGTTAGTATTTCATGCTATTATATTTGTCCATTATAAATCAATAATTTTTCTGCAATAACTGATTTAACTTTTTTGTTTTTCTCACCAGCCAAAAAGGCGATCCACGAGGTTGTCATCCGTAAGTTTACTATATATCATAATATTTATATGTTGTATAGCCTATTTATGATGTTTTCGATTAATAGATGCTATTGTCTATTTGTAATTGGACTAATTATCAAATATTCATTATTTTGCAGAAACCCACTACTCCGGCTAAACCTGAGCCTAAGACAAAGGTAAAAACAAATGTTGTAATTGTCAACTTTTGCTGAAACCAAAAAGCACCCAATTATTATGCGTACTATGCATTTTTACATTGACATGTATCTCATGTTTGTCTGTTTCTTGTAGACACCAGTCAAGGCAGCAGCCAAGCCCAAAAAAGTAAAGGAGGTAGTAGAGAAGGTCAAGCCTGAGGAGAAGAAAGAAGATCCTGAGGAAAAAGCAGCACCGGCAGAAAATGGAGAGACCAAAGATGAGGAGGCAAGACTTGTTGGTTTAGTTTCAATTATACGATATACCATGCCACTGATATATACAGCATTCAAAATCAGGAGTATTAGGTATTACAAACAGGCCAACTATTATAATTGGCATTGACAGCTGTTTGTCCCCCACACACAGAAATATTGTGTAACCAACAAGACCTAAAATAACTATCCTATAATATGAGAATGTTCTTTTTTTTTCATCCTCCAGGAGGCAGCAGAAGAGGCTGATGCAGATGAGCCTGAGAAAGAGGAGGATGAGGCAGAATAATATGCTTACACTTGCCAGTGCTCCCCGTACCTCCTTTCTTGTACAATGCAGAGGAATATTTTTATCAACTATTTTCTTAAGAAAAGGCAGGTTGTGTAGTAGTAAGATTGTATAAACACTTTTTCCCCCCTGTTTTTTTTTTTTACACCTCTGGAAGAAAAGTTATGGTCATTGTGTGTTTCCCTTTTCTTTTGTAGTCTGGGGCAGTTGTCAGAGGGAGGGGGGCAGGTTTGCAGCAATGACATGCAATCATGTCAATATCAGGAATTTGTTATTCAACTGGGAGAGCTTGTCTGACACTAACATTCCATTGGCTTTATGAGGGACAGTTTATTTAACCTGTATTGTATGGGGAAGGGTTGGGGGGTTTATACACAATAATACTTGTTTGATTTTTGTTTATAATGGGTAGGAAGGTGGTGACTGTTTAAGCTGTGCTCTATGAATATTAACTGTTTTATGAATCCACAGTTATGGTTCATCATCATCCTCCCTAGTACATGTACTGGATTTTTCGTCAGGCCTGTGCATTATGTTAAATGTTGTTTGACTCTGTTCGGTGATGGCATTGCAATAACATTTGATATAGCTGCTGTGAAACTAAGGTTTTTTCATAATTTCTATGCAGTATGTAATGGTACGTTGTGAGGAATGGGGATGGTTCATGTGTTTTTAGCCAAGCTAATAACATGAAATGCATTACAGTGTTAAACATACTGGTTGTAGCTTATCCTTTTGGGGATACTGATAAACATGACTGTACTTTCACTTAATCTTTCAAGTGAACATAGCAGCTGTAGCAAGATTTACATGTGGTTTTAGGATTTTATGTACAGTATTTCTCCTTTTTTTTGTAGCTGTATCTGTGTCATGATTGATATAAACATGCCAATTTAATTAAATGGTTGTAATTTCTCTGTTTTCTCTGTTCTCTTATTGATCACAAGTGAAGTAAAACCTGTATACACGTGATATTCTAATTCACAGACACTTACTATGCATTGATTAAATACTCTGTAATATCTCTTATACCATATTGATTGAAAATGTGTGATTTTTTTTTTTGGTGCTTGCCAAATATTGAGCATATGTCTAATTCTATTAGGCCAGTGTAGCCATACACCACCTCAGGCTATTTGACGAGTAGCTGCATGACAATCACAATATTTCAGGGATTGTCAACTTGTGGCCCGAATTCGTCCCGTTATTGATTTTATTCCCCCGCCCCCAAGTTTTCGGAATAAATTCTAATAGCCTACAATGATCCGTTGGGCTTCTTGTGTAAATTTGCAGAGTGCACAGTATTTATATTTATGTTCCGGTCCCGACCATCCGCTCAGGAAAAAATCGGCCAAAAATCAGCTGGATCTAATTGATGGCCCATTAACTATTTAAACCAATTAGTTACCTATTAATAACAGTTATAACTATCCATAAAGTTATGCTTTTTTATATAAGTAACTACTCAGTTATACCTACTTATGAAACTTTCATATCTGTTGCATATGTCATTCTTTTTTCAATATGATTTTTTTTTTAACACATGACATTTGTTGTACCGTAAATACAGAATGGGTCGTGTCTTGAAGGGATGCCGCTAATAACAGTGACATCAAAACTTTCATATTTGAATAGCATCGGGGAGGATTTTTGCGTTTTAACTAACCTTAACAGAATTCTCCAAACCTGCAGCGTAAATTCTCCTGACCTGCTACAAAAAGTCACTTCTGACATTAGCTGCATATCCCATCTAGTCAAGATCCCTCAAATGCAAGTGCAGGATAGACACCACATGGAGACTAGAAAACAATATGCAGTATTTACATGATGTAAGAAATGTGGGTATATCATGTAATGTCTCCAGACAAATGTCTAAAAATAAATATTCCTGAAATTGTCATAGCACTAATATTTCACCTACTTGTCAATTCAATTGAAGCCTACTGTGCAGTGCACAGGAGAACACTTCTTGCCGGAATGCATAGTGCCAACTGTAAAGTTTGGTGGAGGACTAATGGTCTGTGGCTGTTTTTCATGGTTCGGGCTAGATCCCTTTTTTCCAGTGAAGGGAAATCGTAACGCTACAGCATACAATGACATTCTAGACGATTCTGTGCTTCCAACTTTGTGGTAACAGTTTGGGGAAGGCCCTTTTCTGTTTCAGCGTGACAATGCCCTCGTGCACAAAGCGAGGCCCATGCAGAAATGGTTTGTTGAGATCGGTGTGGAAGAACTTGACTGGCCTGCACAGAGCCCTGACCTCAAACCCATCGAACACCTTTGGGATGAATTGGAACGCTGACTGCGAGCCAGGCCTAATCGCCCAACATCAGAGCCCGACCTCACTAATGCCCTTGTGGCTGAATGGAAGCAGGTCCCCACAGCAATGTTCCAAAACCTAGTGGAAAGCCTTCCCAGAAGAGTGGAGGCTGTTACAGCAGCAAAGGGGGAACCAACTCCATATTAATGCCCATGATTTTGGATTGAGATGTTCCACAAGCAGGTGTCCACATACTTTGGGTCATGTAGTGTATTTACATGATGTAAGAAATGTGGGTCTATCATGTCATATCTCCAGACAAATGTCTAAAAATAAAAAGATAATATTCTTGATATTGTCATAGCACTAATATTTCYCCAATGCAATTGAAGCCTATCGTGCACTGCACAGGCTAATACTGCATTGTTCTCAAATGGATGCATGGATGTTCTTCTTTATTCAGTTGAGTTATTGAAACAAAGCCTAACTAGTGTAGCTAAGTGAGTGTATCAAAGACAAATTGCACCGGGTAAAATTAAATGTGACAGATTGACATTTTTGTTTTGCCATCACATATGACGTCATCAACAAGACACTCGACCTTGTCAAAGACAACAACAATGCGTCTTTATACTATAATTTCGCATATATAAATAGCTTTCTTTCGTTACATTGACCAAAAGCTTTCTAATGTATTCAAATAGAATATCAGTTCATTTATAGGGCGAGCTTCGCTTTGTCTTTGTTGTAGTCGAACAAAAAATAAAGAGTTGTTCCCCACCCCCTATTTCCTCTGCTGTGGCGGAAGTAACTCGTATTGCTGAGGCCTCATCCTTCCAATGGCGACTGAAAACAGGCTGATTAGAAAGCGGGAGCAACTGTGGAGGGGGTCAGAGCAGTGTAACCGAAATTAAATAAATATATCATACTCTCACTAGTCATAAAGTTAGTTTAAAATTGTAGACCCACCAAATCACGGCCGATTCAATGGCCAAAAGTCGGAATATTTCGCTCCTTGAATCAGGTAAGGCGAATATAGTTGCCTAATTCATTGCTTAAATTATATATAAATCTTGATTTAATTGATATCCAATTGTGCTCACTATTTTATTCTATTCACTTACAGAGCTATATTACCTAATTTCACGTTTTCTAACAACGGGTCCATGTCAGAGCGCGGCTGAGGTAAATTGGCGTGCCTTATTGACATCATTTTTCTTACTATTCAAAATTGTTGGCGAAAAGTTAATGAACACATTCGAAAAACCTATTTTTGTATCTATTGCAGGTTCTAGCGAGCGAACTAGAAGAATATCAGGTGTGTATTCCGGTAGCAGCGGCGTTCTGCCGTCGGTGTATGTAGCTACTAGCTATCCCGATGGACTGGAACGTAGAACTTGTATCACTCACGAGTTTTAATGCTTCTCTGACCGCCTCACTCGTTTGACATCACATGTTTTTACTAACTTAATTTCTGGCAGTATTTCTAGCATCTTGAGTGTTGAGATTTACACTAACACGCACCTTTTTGGATAGCTTTTGCCTTGCAGATTAGACTGGCAAGGAAATGAACATCCAAGATCTTACGAAGATTTGGTAAGTCTATAATCTATAGATGTAAATTAAATGTCGAATATCTGTTATTGTTGAATGACAGCCACGTTGTGTCCATGCATGGGCCATTTACTCTTTGTTCTTTTCAGCTTTATTCGTTGTTACATTCTTGTTACATAATAACCTGATTTTAAACTTTTACCGGTATGTAGGATTACTTATTGTTGTATGTTTCGAAAGCTTAACGCTGTAGTATAGAAACACATTTAACACATTTAAATGTATCTGTTGTACTGCAGATAGGGTGGGGACTCTTGGGGTTCTGGCTACGTCAGGACACCACTGTTGACCAATCCACGTCCTAGAAAGGCTGTAGTTGCGTTATTTTCCTTGTGACCTGTGTTGTGATTCGTCGGTTGATGAATGTGTTTTACATAAAACGTTCTGCCCACAAAGAATACAGCACACTGGTGGAATGAGATCCGATGTACATGAAGAACCCAAGTTATGTCAGTGATTCATTTTTTACCCCCTAGAAAAATAAATGCAATTTTCTTACAGTGCCACTGGCTGACAGTCTATAAGACAGAAAGACTACGATGACCTAAATGATAATAAATAGACCGTGTGGTTGCAGTACTGTAGTTTCATGATTCCTGGTGTTTTTTTTGTTTTTTTTTCGTTTAGCAGACGCTCCAGAACGACTAAACCTAGTCGGCTCGTGGATTTGAAACGGCGACAATTTCGGTTACTGGCCCAACGCTCTTAACAGCTACCCAAATATAAATGTACAAATGTTGTGATGGCTTGATTGAAGAAAGAACAAAGCATGCATAATGGTTTAACAATGAAAGCTGGATTAGTCATTCTGCTCATCATCAACACTATTTTTGATCCCATAGGTTGCAGCCAACGGACACATTGCACCTGACCATTTGCTGCAGATCTGTAAGCAGATTGGGCCGATTCTGGACAAAGAAGTGCCATGTGTTCCAGGCGTACATTCCCTACTGGGAACTGGGAGGCAGTCCTTACTCAGAACATCAAAAGGTGCAAAGCTTTACATGCATCTTGATTGAGCGTGCATTCTAAATGTATACTTCAGCAACTATTCCTTCTGAAATKCAATTGTAAGATGAAATGATTCAATTACTTATTTCTTTCCATCTCTTCCAGGTTACGGCAATGTTCGGAGGAAAGGCTCATCATTTGCTGCCCTGCACAGAGGGAGACCACCAGAGATGCCTTTGACCTGCAAGGATCCTCCAAATCTAGGTGGGTATTCCCTGACACAGGATTGACATGTTCACACATTATTTTCTATTCATGCCGGTGCAGTAAATTCAATGTGTGCTTATAACTCAACGCATTCTGTGTTGTTTTCTGTTAACATGATTCTGTTATCATGTTTGGACTCTGAGTCATAGTGTTTTGTCCTTCACAGTGGAGGTGTACAGAGGAAGGGAGCTAACAGGTACTCAACGGTTCAGCACTGTGAACCCTGTGAGCAACTATCAGCACATGCGGATGCACAGGAGGATTCTGGGTCATCTGTCTGCAGTCTACTGCATTGCTTTTGATCGGACCGGTCTCAGGATTTTCACCGTGAGTTTTGTCGTCATAAAGATCAAGTTCTTGGGGGAAATCATGTTAGGTGGTATACCCGAGGCTCATCACTTTATCTACCTTATCAAACCCCACTTTCAAGGGCTCGGACGACTGCTTGGTGAAGATATGGTCTTCGTTTGACGGGAGGCTTCACTCAACCCTGCGAGGACATTCTGCTGAGATCTCAGACCTGGCTGTCAGCTTTGAGAATACCTTGATGGCAGCTGGCAGCTGTGACAAAACCATCCGAGTGTGGTGCCTTCGTACCTGTGCCCCTATGGCTGTCCTACAGGGGCACAGTGGATCCATTACCTCCCTACAGGTAGGAGCTTCCATATTCCTCCAACACCCTTATTATGATCGACTGTAATGTTAGCCGGGCAAATAATATGTAAGCTAATGCTGTACACAGTTTTGCAAATGTAGGACACCATGCAACAGTGTAATGCGTTAACTGCACACAGCACTTTTTAACTCATGATGTACATACTAAACCTTATTGCTTCAGCAGCTCACATTTGACCACTAGTGTGATTTGCTGTCTGTACCGTAGACATCCCCCAGTATAGATGTGGCTGCATAAGTATATCTGGAACAGCATTTAACTTTGTGAATTACATCTGTCTCAGTTCTCACCGTTTGCCAAGGGCTCAAAGAGATACCTGGTGTCCACTGGAACTGATGCAACAATCTGCTTTTGGCAGTGGGATGTCAATAACATACATTTCAGGTGAGTTTCAACTACTGGTAATTTGATTTAGATAGTAATTGCATCCTGAAAATGACATAAATCTGAAACATTTACACTCTGTTTGTAAAGTGATCGCCCGCAGAAGTTTACAGAGCGACCCAGGCCGGGAGTTCAGATGGTGTGCTCATCATTCAGTCCAGGTAACGATGTCAAGATGGCAGTTTAGTGTAAAAGAATGCTTTGGCTCTTTAAATACATTTCTACAAATTGATCATACTATTACACTAACCATAGCTGATACGATTTTAACAGAAGTATTGATTCAACTTTTTACCTCACCAACAAGTTATTCTAACATGGGTATTTAACGGCTGAACCAAACTGGGATAAATTGATAGTCGTTTTTTTGTTTTATAAAACATTTTAGGTGGCATGTTCTTAGCGACGGGAAGTACTGACGATGTCATCAGAATATATTACCTGGGAGGTGGGAACCCTGAAAAAATATCAGAGCTTCATGAACACACGGTAAGATCCTTTTGAAGAGCAGATAAACCATCACATAGCAGCGAAAAGCTGAACACAAGAAAATAATGAGTTCCTAAAACAAATAATAATTAAATCCATTGAAGCTTTAATTTACAACAAATACAAACAACGTTGATGTAATATTCTAACCATTGTTGTCAATATATGTTCTAATTTTTAGGACAAGGTTGACAGCATCCAATTTTGCCACTCAGGAGAAAGGTATGAGCAGTGTGATTAGTTGAAGCACTCACCTTAGCCCAACCGTTTTCATGAGGATTGCCTAGAGTCCATTGTCTTGGTTTGCCTCGTCTCGTAGGTTTGTGAGTGGCAGTCGAGATGGCACAGCACGCATCTGGAGGCTGACTCAGCGTCAGCAGTGGAGGAGCCTTCTTCTCAACATGAATGCCACTCTACCAGGGTAAGGAATGAACAGCTTGCCGGCACCATTACATACACCTACACATGCTTGTATCTGTTTTTATCCGTTCATATCAACTTTCTCCGCAGCTCAGAACACGCGACCAATGAGGAAAGCTTTTTCAAACCCAAGGTCACCATGGTAGCGTGGGATCGCCATGACAACTCAGTAATCACAGCGGTCAACAACCATATCCTCAAAGTGTGGAACTCCTACACGGGCCAGCTGCTACATATCCTTAAAGTAGGAGCAACTGCATTGTCTTACATTCTATTTTCATGAACAGTGCTGTCTCACGAAGATAGCTGATTTTGTATCTATGACTACTAGTAGTGTAGATGAATTTCCATCCTTCAACTATTTGTATATAAAGAACTGTTGAGGGATAGTCCTAGATTCCTTAGTCAGGAGGACATTATAGTTGTACTGTTTTTCCCCTTGCCACTGCTTGTCACTGTAAGCATGCTTTTCAGGAGCATTTCCTCAAAATATTTTGTCCGGTGACTTGGTAAAATAGCGGAATAGCATCCGACAGTGATTTGACCTGACAGCTGTGTGATGCTCTGTGCAGGGCCATGAGGCTGAGGTGTTTGTCCTGGAGCCCCACCCCTCAGATCCCAGGATCATGCTGTCTGCTGGCCACGACGGAAACGTCTTCATCTGGGACATCGTCCGGGGCACAAAGACACAGCACTACTTCAACATGGTGAGGAGGAGCCATGCACCACAGAAGACAGTAACATCCATTCTCTCCAACTATGACTGACTCCATCTTGGTTGCTCTGTCTGCCCTACAGATTGAGGGCCAGGGTCATGGTGCTGTCTTTGACTGCAAGTTCACTCCCGACGGCCAGCGCTTTGCCTGCACAGACTCCCACGGTCATCTGGTCATTTTCGGCTTTGGGAGCTCCAAGCCATACGAGAAGGTAAGGCTGGAGCTCCTACTACATCTATGCATAGGAAAGAGTCCTTTATTCAATGGTATGAGATTGACTGCCTGTCTGTCTTTGTCCAGCTTCCAGATCAGGTGTTTTTCCACACCGACTATCGGCCACTGATCCGGGATGCCAACGGCTTTGTGTTGGATGAGCAGACCCAGCAGGCACCCCACCTCATGCCCCCTCCCTTCCTGGTGGATGTGGATGGGAACCCCCACCCCCCTAGATACCAGCGGCTGGTCCCCGGGAGGGAGAACATTGCAGACGAACACCTGGTGCCTCAGCTGGGATATGTTGCCACAAGTATGTAAACTAGCATTTACGAGACAGTTGTAAGGCAATATGATCCTTTTGTTTATTGGACCAGTACAACAACACTAAAATAGCAGTTGGGCACGGGTGGATTTTGTTTGACCAGTGCAACTACCATCTGTTTCTCTGAGAGTTTGTGAGTGGGTGGATGTGTGAATCTGTTTGAGTAAGTGGTTGTGTTACTTAAGACCCTGTTACTTAAGACTGTGTCCATGTTGTCCCCCTCAGGTGATGGCGAGGTGATGGAGCAGGTGATCAGTCAGCTGACCACAGACCATGAGGAGGCCACGGCCAGACGCAGCATTCTGGACGACACCATCAGGCAGCTGCAGGAGCAGCAAGACAGGCAGAGCAGACCAGGGACACTAGCCCCAGCCCCCAGCACCCCACGCAGAGGTACCGGAACACACCCATACTGTCAGTTCTACTAGCAGTATTGTGTGGTGGCATGCAAGATAACATATTCCTAGCTATTTTCCTTTCTACAAGCTACCATTGCTCTGGGGCATGCTCAAAAACTTTGTATTCCTACATGTTAATGGTCGAGGACTCTATTGGAAATGGAAAATAATTTATCATCCATTATGGTTGAATGAATGATTGGGTCCTGGACAAGCAGTGATGTTGTGTTCCCTTCTCTCCCACTCTGTACCCAGCATCAGTGAATGAGCGAGGTGCAGCTGAGGTGCAGTCATCCCCTAACGTGGGTCTGAGGCGCAGTGGGCAGGTGGAGGGGGTMAGACAGATGCACCAGAATGCCCCTCGCAGCCAGATGGCCACGGAGAGGGACCTGCAGGCCTGGAGACGCAGGGTGGTGGTACCTGAGCTCTCATCCAGCAATTACAGGTGAGACCGACATCCCTCAAACAACAGGGGGAGATAATCTGTATAGTTAGTTATATAACACAAAGGATGTCATGTATATTAACAAGTCTACTCCTGAATGGTTCATTTCTAGAACATTATTCCTGTAATGCACGTTTAAATTAAATGTGTAAATGATCTTAGTTACCAGGATGACTTCCGAATTACAAAAGGAGAGGAGGAGATTGCCTTATACAATGCAAAGAAACGCCGTGTGACATACGGCAGTTGTAGAGTAAGTAGACATATATTTATTACTTTTAAAGATCATGACTGACCACAGGAACTTTTAAATGATACTGACGTCATACCTGCATTTCTGCTTTGCTTCTGCCTCAGGATGATTCTGAAGATGAACTGCCTTGCATCAAACGAGCACAGTCCCGCAAAAAGCAAAAAGTCTTCCAGCAGAGCAGAGATGGCATTGTGGAGGAATTAATCGAGTTCTCCTGTGAGGAGGGAGAAGGGACCACAACATCAGAGGTACATTCTATGCTTTTGACATGTCCGTTAGAGAATAACAAGCTATTTGGAATATTGGTGAAAGAGGTCAATCTTGCCATCTCCTATCCCTCCTCTAGGACCATGAGATGGAGGGCAGTGAACTGGATTCATCCAATGAGGAAGAGGAATGGAAAAGTGACAGTTCAAGGTACAGATAAGCTCTTTGCTTCTCTTGATTCCTTGCAAGAGGTACATGACATATGTCATATTGTTGTTTCCCTTGGTTTAATGCTAACATAACTTGCATTTCCCATGACAGCCACTCGTCCAGTGAGTACTCTGACTGGACAGCAGARGCTGGGATTAACCTGCAGCCCTCCACTCCCGTGTCATCACGGAAACGAGTTCGCCGCCAGCTTAGCAGCTCGGAGGAAGATAATGAGGAGGAAGAGGAGAAGCAGCAAAGTGACGAGGAAGAACGACCTCCTCAGACTAGCAAGCAGAAATCCAAGAAGCCCAAAAGCAAGATGCCCAAGGTTAGCCACTGTACTAACCTGCATATTTTGTTTGTCAATGCTTGTATCCTGCTCTCGTATGACAAAAAGTAGTTTCACTTCCATATTGAATATTAAATCAATCTTATGTAATTGTACATGTGTATCACAGCGGCCTAAAGCCAGGCCGTCGATCAACAGAGAAGTCTCCAATGAGTTCAGACCCTCAACGTGGATCACTGATGTCGTTCCCAGGAAGTCTCCCTTTGTTCCCCAGATGGGTGATGAGGTACGTGACTGTCTAGACCATATGGCTTCCCTACTGTTGTTGTGTGCATCTTTGGGGTTGAAATCAGGAGACTGGTGGGAAGAGCTATAGGTATGGATTAAATGGAACGGTATCAAACATATAGAAACCAATTTTGACCSCGTTCCATTAATTACATTCCAGCCATTTCAATGAGCCTGTCCTCCTATAGCTCCCCCCACCAGCCCCCTCTGGTCTAATTAATGTTACCCTCTCTCCCTCAGGTAATCTATTTCCGCCAGGGTCACGAGGCGTATGTGGAGGCYGTGAACAGGAACAACCTGTACCCCATTAACATGGAGAAACAGCCRTGGAGGAAGATGGAGCTGAGGGTAAGAACATCATATCCACTCTGCTCCAAACTAGGAAACAGATAAATCTGTCTTCTGCCGATGCAGTAGAAAATGGGTTAGTGTGTTGAGAGGGCCAGTGTCTGAAAGGACATTGTTGAAGAGTAACTTGAAATTCTCCTTCTCGCTACAGGACCAAGAGTTTGTTAAAATAACTGGGATCAAGTATGAAGTATGCCCTCCGACACTGTGCCGCCTGAAACTGACGCTCATTGACCATGGCACGGGCAAAATCACAGACAAATCATTTTATGTCAAGTAAATGATGCAACCACTTCAAAGTGTCTAACATTGAAGATACATGTACGTTTTTACAGACATTACCAGAGACATTTGTTAACTTTGTTCTTCTGTACGCCTCCCCTCAGGTACCATGACATGCCGGATGTGATTGACTTCCTCGTGCTTCGGCAGAGTTATGACGAAGCACGCAGTAGAGTCTGGCAGCCAAGTAAGTTAACTACTCAAGGTACAGTAATGCGTGAGATGAATGGGTCAACATTTCGAAGCAATATGTTCTGCATTTCCCCCATCTAAAATGGTAGTATTCCTCACTGCAGATGACAGATTCCGGTCTGTAATAGATGATGCCTGGTGGTTTGGGATCATTGTTTGTCAGGAGCCATATCAGCTTGAATATCCGGACAGTCATTTCCAGTGCTTCAAAGTCAGGTGAGAATGTATGATTGGGTCTGCGTTGTTGGAAACCAGTCAAAATGGTCTCCCAACGGTTGATGCCTTCTGCGGTGGATTGCATGCTTCTAACCTGCTTGGTTTTGCTTTGTTGCCAGATGGGACAATGGWGAAACGGAGAAGCTAAGTCCTTGGGATGTGGAAGCTATTCCAGAGGATGGTAATTTAACAGACTCTGTTGTTGGAAATGTTTCATTCTAGGACAGAAGTACTGTATGGTAACAATGGTGTGTGTCTGTGCTCTTCAGCCCAGCAACCTGAGTGTGTAGGTGGAGGGGTTCCAGTGACAGRAGAGGAGATGAGAGAGGTCATGTATAAACCCCAGACAGGAGAGTGGGGTGAGAGGAGTAGAGACAACGAGTGTGAACGCATCATAGCAGGCATTGAGCAACTCATCACCGTCGGTAAGAACACTCACCTCACCACTGCATTTTGGTACTATTTCCTCCTCAGCAGACCTCGGATTGTATACCATTCCTAGATGGGCTAGTGAGGTTTTGAATTTCAAATTCACAGTACTTCTGTTTTTTTTATTTACAGATATTGTAGCCCCATTTTCTGGCCCGGTGGACATAGTTCAGTACCCAACCTACTGCACGGTGATAGCCTTCCCTACAGACCTGAGCACCATCAGACTGAGACTTATAAATAGGTTCTACAGGCGACTGTCCTCTTTAGTTTGGGATGCCAGATACATTGTGCACAACGCCCGGACCTTCAATGAGCCAAGGAGCAAGATAGCCCATTCAGCAAAACTTATCACAGATGTCCTGCTAAAATTTATCAAGTGAGTTGGCCAAGTGTTATTGAGCTTTAACTTACACAGATAAATGTATCTGTATTTAACAACTTATGTTGATTTTTTTTATTTCCTCAGTCGACCTAGCTGTACAGATATTATGGAGATCTACAGTGCTATTGAAGACATGGACTATACGGATGACGAGGTAAATCAGGTTTGATCATGAAATCATTCAAACCTTGCTGTGTAACTTTTGGGTTGAACTGATATTGATTTGAATGTCTTTCCCAGGACCTGGAAGAGGCACCAGGCCCCTCTTCTGGACACAGACTGCGCCAGGTAAGTAATGAATGATGATGTAAAAACCAGAACATCTTTGTCTTAAAATCAGCAATGAAAATGTAGGGAAGTGGCTGGGATGTTGTCTTATATCTTATGTATGAGTCTCCCTTCACCCCAGCGCTCTGTGGAGAAGGTACCTGACCAGGACTCCTGGAAGGGGCAGTGCAAGCGCCTGATGAACTATGTCTTTGAGTGTGAGGACTCCGAGCCCTTCAGAAAGCCTGTGGATCCTACCTCCTACCCAGTAAGAGAACACAGAGTTCTACTGTAATAATGACTCTGGCTTTGACAACTGTTGATCTAATGTGGCTCATGTCTGTTTGCAGGACTACCTTAGCATCATTGACACTCCCATGGACTTTGGGACTGTGAAGGGGACCCTTGAGGAGGACCGRTATGAAAACCCCATGGAGCTCTGCAAAGACATACGTCTGATATTTGCCAACGCTAAAGCCTTCACGCCAAACAAACGCTCAAAGGTATTTCCGCTCTTGCATTTCCAAACCATACAAGCGATTCCAGTGTAAGAAATTCAGCAATCTTCTATTGAGTTGATTTGACATTGGTCAGGTTCTGGATTGTCATCAATGTAGGGACTAGGACCTGATGCCAAGTTGCTGTGCTCTACATATTTTTATCTCCTCTGTCCCCAGATCTACAGTATGACTTTGCGGCTTTCTGCATTCTTCGAAGAGCGAATCAGAACAATCATATCGCAATACAAAACTTCTGTCAAGAGCAGCGAGAAGCTCCGCCGCAGCCAGAGGTTCCGYAAGAAGCTTCAGCACCACGAGTCTGCTGTACCCAGCACTAACACCACAAGGTAGACCTCACTTCTACTGCCCACAGACCTCATTGGGCTTAAGGAAATGTACATGTGTGGTCCACAGGACCTACAGCACTACTAATGATATTGTTCTTTCCCTTCAGCCAAAAGAGGGCTGCTCTAAAAACTCAGGAAAAAGTGGAAGCGGCGTCAACGACCAAATCTACCTCAGCCAAAGTGTCTGCTCCTGAGAGAACCAGGAGAAGGAGCCACAGTAGTGACAGCTCAGGCCACAGCTCTTCTGAAGCCTCCTCAGGGTCAGACTCTGAGATTGAGAGTGAGTTATCTATGAGTGACTCTGAAGAGGAGAAATGCCTGGGGTCCTCACGGCACCATCACAGCAGAGAGACCAGGGGAACCAGAAGAGTCACCAGGAACAAGGGGGCAAAGAAGAAAAAAAGTTAGGATTTCACATAAATCTGGTAGAAGGCAGTTTGCAAGACATCCCTTAGTCTCTGTCCCTCTAATAAAATCCCTGTTTTTGACGTTTTATTTCAGTTGCCGAGAGCGAGGAAGAGTCTTCCAATGAGGGGGAGGAGAGTGAGGATGGCGGGAAGTTGTCCAACTCTTTGTCTCGTCGATTCCCAAGCAGGACCAGCAGCAGGAGCACCAGGCTGACCAGGAACAATGCTGTTGCCCATAGGAAATGCACCAAACAGCCAGGTAAACACCATCACACCATAGAGCAGGGAAAAGGAGAGGTAACTAGAGCAGGGAGTGGTCAGGCAAATGCCCTTACAAATTATGAAAAATAGACAGACAACTGCCCTTATGGTTAAAGGTCTGAACTGCCCGTAGGAGCAGATCTTTTTTTAGTTATTATGATTATTAGCCACTTAAAATGTTGTTGCTGCTCTGTGTGTATCTAGAGAGGGGTGCCCAGATGAATGGTCACAGCAGAAAATCTGGGCGAGAGATAAGCAGCGAATCTGAGAGATCACCATCCCAGGGTACAGACACTTACAGGGAGGAGGATGAGGAGGAGAATGTTGGCCGCAGGACAATGAAAAGGAAGACTGCCAGGGCGGCCGTCAACAAGATGAAGCTTCTGGAAGCCTCTGAGGAAAACTATGGTTCAGCCTCTGAGGAAGAGGATAAACATAGGAGGAATAGCAGCCACCATGCGACCCGAGTCAGCAAACGCATTGCCGTGATCCAGAGCAGCTCTGAATCAGAGGAGCAGTCATCAGCACAGTGTGAGCACAGTCAGCTTAGACTGGTTTGAATCAACTTTTATTGATCATGGATCTACTGTACCAGAGCCACAAAAGGGGGCGTTCATTGAAAAAACGTTTAACACTGTTGGGTAACATACACTTTCTTTCCCCTAGGTTCTAAAAAAGACAAGGATTCATTGGGTGATTGGGAGAACAATGAGGACAGTATTGAGAGTGAAGCTTCATCCTCTCGTTGCCATCAGAATGGAGAGAGTAAGAACTCCAGCAGCCGCAAAACGACCAGACAAGCTGCAGAGACGGGTGGTAAGGGTAAGAGCTACAGGCATACTGTAGATGCTTTCAGTCATGGCTACTTTCTCTGCCTTCTCCAAGTTCAGTCATGTGTTGCTGTAGTGTTAATGTTTGTATTTATCTCTATTTCAGATGATATGTCTCATGTAAATGGGCACAGCACAAAACATGACAGTACTTCTGAGGAGGAGGAGTGCTCTGATGGTGAAGAAGAGGAAGAAATAGAGGAAGAAGCTGTTAGGTCTCAGTCCTCCAGAAGCTTGACAACCGCTGCAGTGAGCAAAATTAGAACTTGCATTACCAGTTATATGGCGGAAGAGAAGACTGGCTCCAGAAAGAGACAGCCCAAATCTCTGGCAAGCTCTGACGAGGAATACCGAGAACACTATGCTCAAAAGCACCCTCACCAAAACGGGAGAAAGGTGGAGAAAGAACATGCTGAAGGCTCTGAGAAAAATAGTAAATTACATTCAAAAAGCCAAGAACAAACATCTGCCTCAACCCACAAACAGGATGTCCCTGAATCAGAGGAACTCAGTGACACTCCAAAGAGATCAAGCTCACGCAAAAAAAGAGTGAGGTCTGAAGAGGAGGAGGAAGAAGACAGCAACCACTCAGATAATGAATCTAAGGGAGAATCCAATAAACGTCAGTTGCGAAACAACAACAAACCCAAAAGACAGAGTCACAATGACTCTGTTTCAGAGAGCGAGGAGGAAGTTGTACCCAACAGGAGAGCAAGGAGAAAACTGCATGCTTCCTCAGAGGAAGAATCTGATGGGAAGGAGAAGCATAGCCCTAGCAGGCGGCCTTGCCTTCGAGCCCAACCAAAAAAGAAATACATCAATGAAGACTCTGAGGAGGACTTGAACTCTGAGATGCAAGGCAGTTGTAAGAATGGGAAGAGCAAAACTGTTTCACATAAAGGATATCAACCTGTCTCTTATACACATCTAGATGTGTATAAGAGACAGCCTCAGACAACCCTTATGAAAAGAAACGGTGCATGCCCAAGGCTAAGAGCTACTGCGAAGATGAGGACGAGAGGGAAACAAAAAGATCCAACTACAAGTATCCCAAGAAGGAATCTAGATCCAAGTCTGAACCCGAGGACTGTAGTAGTCAGGAAGACACCTCTTCTCACCAAGGGTCAGAGGAGGAGAAGGAAGTTGAGTGTCCAAGGGGGAAGAGACGTTTGGAGCGACACAAACGCAAGCGAAAGGAACGCTGCAGCAGCAGTGCCCACAGTTCTGCCTCTGAAAGCGAGGAGGACGAAAAGTCCTCTGCCAGCTCAGGGTCCCAGAGCAGTCCAAAGAGAAAAAAACACAACAGGAGGTCAAGGGTCAGCGACAAGGGTGCCGCCCGACAACGCCGGAGGGACCCCTCTGAGGCAGACAGTGATCAGTCGTACGCAGAATTCCAGAGAGGAGCGTGTGGAACGCGTATCAAGACCCGAAACCGTGGCAAACGAACGGTGACATATCACGACAGCGAATGAAGGCTTAGCAAGAGAGGCTTAGCGAGAGAGACTAACTGGAGACCTTGAAGACACTTGATCGCAACATTAAAGGTAGTAGCACTGGAGCTTTTTCAAGAGGAAATGCTGTGAATCTGTTTCATTCAGGGATATTTATATTTTCTATGAAAAAAAAAAAGTAGTTTATAAAATATAGCGCAAACCACCTCCCATTCTGCTTTTGTGATTTGGCCAGCTAAATAACTGTTCGGGGGAGCATTGTCAGCTTGGGTGCTATCTTAATATACCTCTGTTTAATCAAGCATATTTTGCTGGCTTGCACTAAGAAACACACTGTAAAGAGGTATTTCATACACTAGTTTCACATTAGGAACTCAGGGGTCAACTAAGTTTACTGTAGTCTCAGCCATTCAGTCTTGGGAGCTAGAGTAGGTAGGGACAATAAACATTTCCAGGATGGCGGTTTCAGTCCAAGCACACTTACTGAGACAAAACTAATCCACTTCACCCTCCTTTGACTTCAAGTCCTTTGTAAATCCACATTAATTATCCTTTACTGTATTGTGAGGTGACTTGTTGATATGAGCCAAAATGTACAAATTTGAATTCCTAGTTTTCCTCCCCTTTGTTTTCATTTTTTAGGGGGGGGGGGGAATATGTGTGGTGTGTATTCTAGTCATGGAATCAGGTGTAAATATATGGGATTGAGAATGGCATCTTTTGAAAGGTTTATGAGGATCACTCTGTAGCAAATGATTGCTTGTTTAAATTTGAGCATTAATTTCATTTTTATGTCATTACAACGCATTGTCTTGCCACATGTCAGAAATTGGTACCCTTTTGCCAAGTACAGGAAACCAAAAAGTACTTATAGCAAAATACTGTGATTTCTCATATTGGGAAGACACTCTAGTGTTCTGTGTTATGTACTCTCAGTATTACATTTATTTTTGGAGAGAACTTAATTGCATTTAACTTTTTGCCAGTCACAATTTAGTTGTGTGTTGCGGCGGTCTTGAAATTGCTAAATGTTTTTCATACACTTTGATACAAACAGATTTCATAGGAAAATGTTACTGGTACTCCGTATGGTTGTGGAGTGCAAGAGGGCTGTTTTTTTTTCTTATTTTCTGGTTAATAAAGACATACATTCAAGGCTCACTTTGTATGTGTTATCAATGTCATATGCATTCTTAACCATTCCTTAAACTGAACAAAAATATGAACACAACTTCAAAGATTTTGCTGAGTTACAGTTCATTTTAAGAGAATCAGTCAATTGAAATAAATTCCATTAGGCCCTAATCTATAGATTCACATGACTGGGCAGGGGTGCAGCCATGGGTGGGCCAGGCCCAGCCAATCAGAATGAGTTTTTCCCCACAAAAAGGGCTTTATTACAGACAGAAATACTCACTAACATTTTAGAGACATAAGCTTTTTGTGCGTATGGAACATTGCTGGGATCTTTTATTTCAGCTCATGACACATGGGACTAACACTTTACATTTAATACATCCCACTAATGCTGAGTGGATCAATGCTTTTGCCACCGTGTCGATTGTATTTGAAGCAGTAGTTCAAAAACTAAGTGACAGCACCAATATATAATGCTGCGTTGATGTGCTAGTCGGAACTAGGAAACTCGGAAATGTTCGACTTTCTAACTGGTTGTAGTTATACGTGTGCTGCGTTCAATGAATCAATAAGTAGGACAATTCTGCATTTCCTAGTTCCAACTAGCATTTGAACGCAGCATAAATTATTGGGGCTCATGCATCGTTTTTGTTATCTCGGAAATGTCAATTTGCTAATCTAGGCTGCAGTGTCGGATCCCGAGTTACCCATTTGGGATGTATCAGGGTATTTTCACACTTAGTTCCTTTCAGACAATTTTTGTGAACTCCGTACGGTTCGCTTATTTTTTGTGTGCAGTGTGAATAGTCCAAAGGAACTCAGACCCCTCAAAAGCCCCTGAAGCGAACCAAACTGAGCACATCTCGAGAGGTGGTCTGAGTTCTGTTCCCTTTTTTGGGGGACAATGTGAACACAAGGCTCCCCAGGTTCGCTTGTCATTATTCCTGCACCACACACTATCAAATCAAATTGTATTAGTCACATGCGCCGAATACAACAGGTGTAGACCTTACAGTGAAATGGTTACTTACGAGCTCCTAACCAACAATGCAGTTTCAAAAAAATAAGATAAAAGTAACAAGCAATTAAAGAGCAGCAGTAAAATAACAATAGCAAGACTATATACAGTGGGGTACCGATACAGAGCCACTGTGCGGGGACACTGGTTAGTTGAGGTAATATGTACATGTAGGTAGAGTTAAGGTGACTATGCATAAATGACAACAGAGAGTAGCCATTTGACTAGATGTTCAGGAGTCTTACGGCTTGGGGGTAGAAGTTGTTTAGAAGCCTCATGGACCTACTTGGCGCTCCGGTACCACTTGCAGTGCGGTAGCAAAGAGAACAGTTTATGACTAGGGAGGCTGGAGTGACAATTTTTAAGGCCTTCCTCTGACACCGCCTAGAGGTCCTGGATGGCAGAAAGCTTGGCCCCAGTGATGTGCTGGGCCATTCGCACTACCCTCTGTAGTGCCTTGCGGTCAGAGGCTGAGCAGTTGCCATACCAGGCAGTGATGCAACCAGTCAGGATGCTCTCGATGGTGCAGCTGTAGAACCTTTTGAGGATCTGAGGACCCATGCCAAATCTTTTCAGTCTCCTGAGGGGGAATAGGTTGTGTCGTGCCCTCTTCACAACTGTCTTGGTGTGCTTGGACCATGTTAGTTTGTTGGTGATGTGGACACCAAGGTACTTGAAGCTCTCAACCTTCTCCACTGCAGCCCCGTTGATGAGAATGGGGGCGTGCTCGGTGCTCTTTTTCCTGTAGTCCACAATCATCTCCTTTGTCTTGATCGCGTTGAGGGAGAGGTTGTCCTGGCACAACACGGCCAGGTCTCTGACCTCCCTATAGGCTCTCTCGTCATTGTCGGTGATCACTAGACTACTGCAACGCCGTTTCCCCTACCATAAACCCTCTCACATTGGTGCCACAAAAGAGAGACGTTGATGATGTGCAGGTTGGCAGAAAAAAATGGGTGCTGTTTTTGGACAGGCCTATTGATTAGTGATTGTCAAGGATGCACAGAAATTCCTAAATATGAGTTTTTAGTTCAGATTATTTGTTTACAATATGTGATCTTTAGGCTAAGAAAGCTGCATAAACTGTTTATTCGATTGTAGGGTTTGAATAGTGTGAGAAGACACCAGCATATTTGGTGAGAATCACAACAGAGTACAAATCAATTATAGCTCTTAAAGAGGCAGTAGCCTACATGGAGTGTACAATTTTCAATGACAGCATTATTTATTTATTTATTTTACCCCCTTTTTCAATCTTGTCTCATCGCTGCAACCCTTTACAGCATTATTTAATCTGCAGTTATTCTTCTGTTATTTATTATTTTACCAATAATATTTAAATGTTAATAGTATCTTCTGATTACAATTATTTATCATATTTTAATTTATTTGCAATCTATTAGTTTCCAAAATGTAAGTAGTGGCCATGTACTCTTATAATCTCCACCAGACACAGCCAAAAGAGGACTGGCCACCCCTCAGAGCCTGGTTCCTCTCTAGGTTTCTTCCTAGGTTCCTGCCTTTCTAAGAAGTTGTTCCTAGCCACCGTGCTTCTACATCTGCATTGCTTGCTATTTGGGGTTTTAGGCTGGGTTTCTGTATAAGCACTTTGTGACATCTGCTGATGTAAAAGGGGCTTTATAGATACATTTGATTTTATTTAGTTATATCTAGCTGTCCAATAACGCATTCTGATGGAATGGCTTGTCCTGCACTTTGACTGAATGTCCTTTCTAAACATACAGTACCAATGTGAATGCAAAGAGGACTCAGACCACAAAATAGGTGAAGTGAACTGGCAAAAGACTTGAGTCCTCATTCAAAGGCAAGGGCAGTGTGAATACAAAGATAACAGAGTTATTTTGCTTATTTTTTTACACCAGAATTCACAGTAAAGAGTACTGAGATCGTTTATTTGAAAGAGGACTATATGTGAAAACACATTCAGAATTAACCAATAGGAAGCTCTACGCAAATAAACTACGTTCATTTTAACTCGGAGATCCCAAGTTTCCGACAGGACATGAACAAGGCATAACCCATTTTATAAATCTTTCAGCACTTTCGGTATAAATTATGCTATCTGTTACAGGGAAAACAATTATTTATAGTTATGCCTACCATTCCGCACCATTAAGACATATTTTGGAATATTAATGTAGTGCCAAGTTGATCAAGTAAATGTGGCAATATATATTTTGATCAATTTATAGTATTCTTTAGCACAAAAATGCATTTCCCAATCATTAGCTAACATGTGGAAGCTGTTCGCTTGACTGTCAAATTCTACCAAATGCTTGCTAAAAACATATCTTACGTTTATCACTGGACAGTTAGCTATCAACCCATCTGAAGATATCTGGATTTTTCGTGTACAATACTTAACTTTATTCTTCAGCCTAATCACTGAAAGTGGATTGGTAGCTAAATTATTGGTTAACGTTAGCTAGCATGTCCTCGAAGTCTTTTCTCCATTGTTTACACTACTAGCCGAGTCAGTGGGTTAGTCAGTCAAGTCATCTGTAGATCGCTAATTAACGTAAGTGCATTATCATGTCAGCTTGCAAGCGTTTGCTTTACATTGTAAAACACAGAGGGATATGGCCATCGATATGGAGGAGAAATGTCACCACTTGGTCACCTGTAGGAGCTGCCTTCAATGCCAAACCTCACAGAAGACTTGAGTTGTTTGAAAAAAATGTGGTATGTTGATCAAGTCATGAAACTACAGTATTCCCAAATGTATCTTAGCCTATGTGATGTCGCTAGTTGTTGTTTTATCTAACACGACTGTATTTGATTTGCACTTGTCACTATACTGTTTTTACAAACACTGCTTTGTCCTTCAGTCAAGAAATGTAGCTAATAGTCAGAATTTTCTGTTCACATAGCTTTTGGTCGAGACTAGTAACAGTATTTTAAATTCCTACCCACATAATGTAGTCAAACGGTGTCCTAAAACCTTCACAGGGCTTGTTTGGAGTCCCAGAGCTGAGCTCCCCTGCTGGCTTCGAGGTGACCACTAAAAGGGCTCTGAAGGACACACAGGAGCTGGTGGATAAAGTCTGCAGCAGCCCTCCTGGAGCTGTTACTGTGGAGACTTTTGACCAACTCTCAGACGGCTTGTGCAAAGTAGCAGACCTGGTAAGATGTATACAGTACCAGTCAAAAGTTTGGACACACCAACTCATTCAAGGGTTTTTCTTTATTTGATAAATTTTCTAAAGTGTAGAATAATAGTGAAGACATCAAAATGATGAAATAACGCATATGGAATCATGTAGTAACCAAAAGTGTTAAGCAAATATAAATATATTTTATATTCTTCAATGGAGCCACCCTTTGCCTTGATGACAGCTTGTACACTCTTGGCATTCTCTCAACCAGCTTCACCTGGAATGCTTTTCCAACAGTCTTGAAGGAGTTCCCACATATGCTGAGCACTTGTTGGCTGCTTTTCCTTCACTTTGCGGTCAGACTCATCCCAAACCATCTCAATTGGTTTGAGGTTGGGTGATTGTGGAGGCCAGGTCATCTGATGCAGTACTCCATCACTCTCCTTCTTGGTCAAATAGCCCTTACACAGCCTGAAGGTGTGTTGGGTCATTGCCCTGTTGAAAAACAAATAATAGTCCCACTAAGAGCAAACCAGATGGGGTGGGATATCGCTGCAGAATGCTGTGGTAGGCATGCCTGACAGTGTCACCAGCAAAGCACCATCACACCACCTCCTCCATACTTCACGGTGGGAACCACACATGTGGAGATCATCCGTTCACCTACTCTGCGACACAGCGGTTGGAACCAAAAATCTAAGGACAGCCCAAAGGACAGATTTACACTGGTCTAATGTCCGTTGCTTGTGTTTCTTGGCCCAAGCAAGTCTCTTCTGCTTATTGGTGTCCTTTATTAGTGGTTTCTTTGCAGCAATTCGACCATGAAGGCCTGATTCACGCATTCTCTTCTGAACAGTTGATGTTGAAATGTGTCTGTCACTTGAACTGTGTGAAGCATTTATTTGGGGTGCAATTCTTCACCCCTTAGAGGCTAATGAATGTATCCTCTGCAGCAGAGGTAACTCTGGGTCTTCCTTTCCTGTGGCGGTCCTCGTGATAGACAGTTTCATCATCAGGGATGCAAACTAGTCACCTTTCGGCAAAATTCGCAGTTTTGAATCCAAAATAGGTGACCTACGTGGTTCGTGTAGATCCGACAAGAAAAGTTTGGGAGTTTGGCCTGTGTTGGCTGTCATTTAAATAAGAATTTGTTCTTAACTGACTTGCCTAGTTAAATATATATTAAATACCTCATGAAGCTGCTTGAGAGAATGCCAAGAGTGTGCAAAGCTGTCATCAAGGCAAAGAGTGGTTACTTTGAAGAATCTCAAATATAAAATATATTTTGATTTGTTTAACACTTTTTTTTGTTTACTACCTGATTCCTTATGTGTTATTTCATTGTTTTGATGTCTTCACTATTATTCTATAATGTAGAATGTAAAAATAAAGAAAAACCCTGGAATGAGTAGGTGTGTCCAAACTTTTGAATGGTACTGTATATATTTATTATTATTAATATAGAAAGCACAGGATAGAGTCAAAAACCAATCAATTTCAGTTGACAGGTACACTTATTTTCTCCTCAAACCAGGCTGATTTTGTGAAAGTGGCACACCCGGACCCGTCCTTCCGTGAGGCAGCAGAGAAGACATGTATAGAGATCGGCACAGTTGTAGAAAAGTAAGTGCCATTGAACTAGGTCTAGTAGAATATATGTTACTGAGTGGCATATTACATAATGATTATTCACTGTTTGTTTATCTCACAGGCTCAACACCAATGTTGACCTTTGTAGAAGTTTAAAGAATTTGTTGGATAACAAAGAAGTTTTAGCTCAGTTGGACCCAGAAACAAGGTATGCTCTCCAACCTAAATCCTTTTACCGGTATTTAATTTGGCGTAGACTTGACAGTTTCATTCAGATAATGTAAATGTTTCTGTCTACCTAGGAAAGTGGCTGAGCTGTTCATGTTTGACTTTGCGATCAGTGGAATTCATCTGGATGAAAAACTGGTAAGGTACCCCTTTTAATTGGTTTTTAGTGTGTTGATAACCACCCCTGTCACATGTTTCTTTCATCTCCTTACTGTCTCTTTTCTGACTTTTACATTTTGCAGCGGAAAGAGGCTGTCAAGCTTCACGTCAAGCTCTTGGATCTAAACAATGAGTTTCTTATGGGCTCTCACCTCCCAAACAGAATAGCAAAGTCAGCTATACCTGAGCACATTCATTGCCACTTTGCAACGGAGGGCAGTTTCATTCAGATTGGGGGTCTACACGCTGAGTCCTCTAATGACCTGGTATGTTTTCATTTGCAAATGTTTCTCTCTTTCCCCACCAGGTAGCGCCAATCTCACATGATATCCAGTTGTACTGCTAGCGCTGCAGTCTATCTGGAGAAATGCCTACTTAATGCTGTGAGAGATTGCACGTGTGAAATGCTATTGTTGAGTAATAGTCAGACTCTCTGTCCTGCATTTTCCTGATTTGTCCTGATTTTATTTGATGCTCCATGCCTGGGAGGGTTTCTCTGTGATAGGGATGGCTAAGGGGTGAAGAACCTGAAACACAGGCTTTTTACATTCTTTTCAGGTTCGGGAGGTTGCCTATAGGATTTTCCTCTACCCAAATGCAGATCTGATGGAGTGTCTGGAAGAGCTGTTGAAATGCAGGAACAAACTGGCCAAACTGGTGGGCTATGAGTCTTACGCACACAGAGCTTTACAGGGGACCATGGCCAAAACCCCAGGTAATATGCTTCCGCCCCTGTCCCCAACAATGACTTTCCCTTCAATTAGTAAACCTTTGGCCTTTTTTGGAATCATATGTAGAAGCATTGGTAGTGCTTCAGTGTATGATTAGGAGGGATATTTAGCAATGACTACCATTTCAGCCAGATACCGCCAAGTTAGTAAACATACTTGTTCAACCAGGTTTACCAGCAGTTTACATGAATGAATGAATGATTCAACCAATGCCCTCTATTATATACAAAAAAATGACCCAGGCAAAAACTGTGTCACCCAGTTAGAATATTACACTACAACTGTGCTATACTGTTGATGTTGGGAATGATAAAGCCTTTGTGTGTGACTGATATAACATGGCCCTCCTTTCTTCTGCCCACAGAGACTGTGATGAACTTCCTACAGCTACTGACGGACAAACTCTCCGAAAGGTACAGCACTTAATACAAGTAAAATAAAAAATTAGCTATGCCAAAATCAACACAATTTGTTCACCTTATATACAGTATATAGCTATAAGGAAATATATAATCCACCTTGTCTTGAAAAGCTGACATGTATCCTCTCTACCACAAGGTGACGATATAACCTTGAAAGAGTGAAAGAGCTTTATAAGTTTAGTGAAGTGAAGGTTTGAAAAAAAGTATAATGTTTGAATTCCAATTTATATGCTGGAGCTTTCAGAGATCCAGTTATTTGGATACAGAATTGACTATAAAGCAGAAATAATAGTTTGTTAAATAGATGAATACACTTTTCACATATTTAGTTGAATTTGAATTAGGCCTGACAGTGAAGTCAGCAATCACATCAGCCACTCATTTTAAATCTCTTCCCATACAGAACCGCAATAGACTTTGAGATGATTAAAGACATGAAGACAAAACTCAACCRCCGTAATGCGGTAAATACTGCTTTGTTGTCGTTTATAAATATTTATATTCCAGCTGATGTAGCAATGTACTTGTAAAGATATGAGTCCATAGTGAGATTAAAAAAGGTGAATACAAATGGTGGTGTGTTATTTATTCTTGTCACAAGCTATTAGTAATATGTTTCTCTTCCATAGGAGCTCATGCCATGGGATCCTCCATACTTCAGTGGTGTGTTGCGTGCTGAAAGGTGAGTATTACAGTCCTAGATCTATTATTCAAACAAAGCAACTGATCCAGTTATTCTCCGCCAACTGTCAATTAGATAAATCTGTTTGATTTCTATCTACCTGTCTGTATTTGGGGTGGGTGGCAACTTCATATTTCAGTGTAGCGCATCATTTCTTTTTTTTTTTACCTGGTCTTCCTCGGGTATCAATTGTTAGTGTTAGGAGAGGAGCATGGGAGCTCCCGAGTGGCGCAGCGGTCTAAGGCACTGCATCTTAGTGCTAGAGGCGTCACTACAGACACCCTGGTTAGAATCCAGGCTGTATCAGGCCGTGATTGGGAGTCCCATAGGGCGACGCACAATTGGCCCAACGTCGTCCGGGTTTGGCAAGTGTAGGCCGTCATTGTAAATAAGAATTTGTTCTTAACTACTTGCCTGGTTAAATAAATGGGAGCTACGTAGGTCTTTGTTTATTCTTTTCAATATAATCAAGCCGGATCAACTTCCTTTGCTAAGTTGCGCTGTCACCTCATTTTACCTGAAGATTTTCCCCTCTCCGTTTATATAATTTAACTAATTATCCTTGCGTAATACATGTTCCCTGTCATTTTTATTTATGTGATGGAAGATATCCAAAACAATGGATTAGAATATGCAACCTGAATCACTGTTGCCATGCTACAGTATAGAAAGACAGAGTTTGAATGTGTWAGGCAGATGAGAACCATCCAGAATACAGTGAGGACCCAGACAGCATTCAACTCAACCTGAACTCATTGCAGGAGTAAATCCCATTTTAGTCTGTCGGGAAAGGATATCTCCAATAGCATATACAATATTATGTATTATCTGTTGAGACCCTATACATTTGTTCTAGTGTGAGTAATATATTCTGCAGTTTTAATGCTGATTAATGGGCTTTGGGTGGTTAAGAAAGCGTATTATCTTTATTGTCAAGGGTAATTCATAAATGTCATGATTCACAGATGGAGAAGTAGAATGGCCTAATCTGCTGTGAACATTTGAGTGAATGGGAGATGTGGTTGGTCACATCTAGCATCTCCAGTTTTGCGCCGGTCTCACGTCGTCCTTTTATGGACATTATTAATGAACTGCTTTTCCACTCAGGCGCTCACCAGAGTCCAATAAGTCTAACGGTTTATTAAAGCTTTAATGCAGACATTCCAGGTCCTGGGGGATGGACTCAATGGCTGTTTCCACAATGGGGTTTGGCACAACCTCTGTCTGAGGAGGGGGAGATATGTTGGAGAGTTGTTTTTTTTCTTCTTTTAACTGAGGAAAATCTGTTTCCGAATCACTTTACCCTCAGCCCTCTTCTTGGTGTGCTATGCTGTGCTGTGTTGGTTGTTAGGAGTTGGGTTTAGAATGCGGTCGGTTCCCAGGGATGGCTGGTTGCCCAGAGTTACCACCACCGCTAAGTGGCTCCTGTTGCCCTTTTCTCTTAGAGTCAGCAGCATTAGTGGTTTGCAGTTCCTACTGAAGTCAGTTGGAGAATGTTCATGTCCTACTGAAATGAGTTTCAGATTATGTGTGGTAAATGAAGGCCCAGTAGCACATCATGTGCAAGATAGTATAAATTACTCCCTTTAGTAGTCTTTAGGAAAGATCATATGATTACTGCTATTATTCCATTAGCAGTCGGTGAAAAAGCTTATTGTTGCCAGACTTTGTCCCATATACAGTGCATTCGGAAAGTATTCAGACCCCTTGACTTTTTCCACATTTTGTTACGTTACAGCCTTATTCTAAAATTGATTACATATTTTATCCTCCCTCAACCTACACACAATACCCCATAATGAGAAAGCAAAAACAGGTTTTTAGAAATCTTTGCAAATGTATTTTTTTTTAAATGAAATAGATTTACATAAGTATTCAGACCCTTTACTCAGTACTTTATTGAAGCACCTTTGGCAGTGATTACAGCCTGAGTGTTCTTGGGTATGACGCTACATGCTTGGCACACCTGTATTTGGGGAGTTTCTCCCACATTTCTCTGCAGATCTTCTCAAACATTTGTCAGGTTGGATGGGGAGCGTCGCTGCACAGCTATTTTCAGGTATCTCCAGAGATGTTCGATCGGGTTCAAGTCCAGGCTCTGGCTGGGCCACTCAAGGACATTCAGAGACTTGTCCTGAAGTCACTCCTGCATTGTCTTGGCTGTGTGGGTTGTTGGGGGTTGTTGTCCTGTTGGAAAGTGAACCTTATCCCCAGTCTGAGGTCCTGAGCGCTCTGGAGCAGGTTTTCATCAAGGATCTCTCTGACACTGCCTAGTATATAGGTTCTGGATGGCTGGAAGTTTGGCCCCAGTGATGTACTGGGCCGTACACACTACCAGCTGTAGCGCCTTACGATCAGATGCCGAGCAGTTGCCATACCAGGCAGTGATGCAACTGGTCAGGATGCTCTCGATGGTGCAGGTGTATAACATTTTGAGGATCTGGGGACCCATGCCAAATCTTTTCATTCTCCTGAGGGGGAAAATGTGTTGTCGTGCCCTCTTCCAGACTGTCTTGGTGTGTTTTGACCATGATAGTTTGTTGGTGATGTGGACATCAAGGAACTTGAAACTCTCGACCCACTCCACTACAGCCCCGTTGATGTGAATGGGGGCGTGTTCGGCTCTCCTTTTCCTGTAGTCCACGATCAGCTCCTTTGTCTTGCTCACATATTTGCACATTTATTACAAGTAAAAAAAAAAATGAAATATCACATTTACATATGTATTCAGACCCTTTACTCAGTACTTTGTTGAAGCACCATTGGCAGCAATTACAGCATCGAGTCTTCTTGGGTATGACTCTACAAGCTTGGCACACCTGTATTTGGGGAGTTTCTCCCATTCTTCTCTGCAGATCCTCTCAAGCTCTGTCAGGTTGGATGGGGAGCGTTGCTGCACAGCTATTTTCAGGTCTCTCCAGAGATATTTGATTGGGTTCAAGTCCGGGCTCTGGCTGGGCCACTCAAGGACATTCAGAGACTTGTCCCGAAGCCATTCCTGCGTTGTACCTTGTTCATTTCATCTTTGCCTCGATCCTGACAATTCTCCCAGTCCCTGCCGCTGAAAAACATCCCCACAGCATAATACTGCCACCACCATGCTTCACTGTAGGGATGGTGCCAGTTTTGCTCCAGACGTGACGCTTGGCATTCAGGCCAAAGAGTTCAATCTTGGTTTCATCAGACCAGAGAATATTGTTTCTTTTTGGCGAAGTTAGTTGCCTTTTGGCGAACTCCAAGCGGGCTGTCGTGTGCCTTTTACTGAGGAGTGGCTTCCGTCTGGCCAATATACCATAAAGGCCTGATTGGTGGAGTGCTGTAGAGATGGTTGGCCTTCTGGAAAGTTCTCCCATCTCCACAGATGAACTTTGGAGCTCTGCCAGAGTGACCATCAGGTTCTTGGTCACCTCCCTAACCAAGTCCCTTCTCCCCGATTGCTCAGCTTGGCCAGGCGGCCAGTTCTAGGAAGATTCTTAGTGGTTCCAAACTTCTTCAATACTGCAGAAATGTTTTGGTACCCATACCCAGATCTCTGCCTCGACACAATCCTGTCTCGGAGCGCTACGGACAATTCCTTCGACCTCATTGCTTGGTTTTTGCTCTGACATGCACTGTCAACTGTGGGACCTTATATAGACAGGTGTTTGCCTTTCCAAATCACGTCCAATCAAATAAATTTACCACAGGTGGATTCCAATCAAGTTTTCAAAACATCTCAAGGATGATCAATGGAAACAGGATGCACCTGAGCTCAATTTCGAGTCTCATAGCAAAGGGTCTAAATTCTTGTGTAAATAAGGTATTTCAGTTTTTTATTTAAAAAAAAAGTAATAAAATGTTTTCACTTTGTCATTATGGGGTATTGTGTGTAGATTGAGGATTGTTATTTATTTAATCCATTTTAGAATAAGGCTGTAACGTAACAAAATGTGGAAAATTCAAGGGGTCTGAATACTTTCCGAATGCACTGTACAACAAGCAAGGAGGCCACATCATGGTAATCATGTCTAAAGCTGGGCGTAGGAAATGGGCTTCTCACTGGTTTTAATTAAATCCAAATTACGTTTGGATATGCCTCCAGGGCAGGCATTGCTTGCTTCAAATGGCTTGCTTTGTCCACACAAGAAGTGAGTAATTGTGCATGCTCCCCAAGATTTCCCCTTTTATGTCTACTAGTCTGAGAGCGTTAGTCCAAAGAGTCTGCATGACAAGTGTTAATCAGAGCATCAAGTGGCTTTAGGGGAGAAATAAGAGGAATCTGTAAAACACCATAATTAACTACGGACCCTTGCTAATAGATGCCCATTTGGTTTTAGCATGAGATTCCTGCAATCGTCTACAGTAGCTTGTCACAGTCACACAACTGAGATTATGCTGAAGTGTTTGTCATATTGTGGTTGTGTTTTGGTTACAGGTACAACATTGAGCCCAGCCTCTACAGCCCCTACTTCTCCCTGGGGTCTTGTATGGAGGGACTGAACAGCCTCTTCACCCAGCTCTATGGAGTCTCTATCATGTCCGAACATCCAAGTGCAGGAGAGGTGTGGAATGATGATGTCCGCAAACTGGTAAAAAAAACTTGTATAACTATTCAAATGTTCCTAGTGTTGAAGCTTTAATTTGTTTGCTGTGATTACATAGTCTAAATTGTGTTTTCTATGGTGTGATCTCCTAAGTTTACTGTTTTGTCACTTCCTGTCCAGGCTGTAGTTCATGAGACAGAGGGGTTGCTGGGATACATCTACTGTGACTTCTTCCACAGAGCAAATAAACCTCACCAGGTAGACATCGCCTCACACGCCACGCCCGCAACGCAACCGGCTTTCTTTAAAGATGACATGAGTTTCAGTAGATCAAAAAAAGTTTCTGAATTTCAAAATGCCGTCATGGCTGCTGTTTCTAGCGTGTTCAAAAGAAAAAAGTCTCTGGCCCTGTGGCACTGATCTTGAAACCAGCAGTACATAGAATGTATTCAAGGCAGGGCCTCAATGTTCTCTTTGTCTCTCCCTTCCTCAGGACTGCCACTTCACCATCCGCGGTGGGCGGCAGTGCCAAGAGAGCGGACAGTACCAGCTGCCTGTAGTGGTGCTGATGCTGAGCCTGCCCCTCCCCACCAAGAGCGCCCCCACCCTGCTCACGCCGAGCATGATGGAGAACCTGTTCCACGAGATGGGTCATGCCATGCACTCCATGCTAGGGCGCACACGCTACCAACACATCACAGGTCAGCCATGCTCATCTGACATTCTCAGAGTTGAACCGTTAACTTTAGCAGCTTTAGCCTGGCATTGTGCTTATGGGTAATTCCAAAGTGATGCTGAAACATCCAAGTCGTCCTTGTCCATAGAGTTGTATGGTTTGTTTAACTTTGCAATCATTGGTTTTTGTTTGACATACATTTTAAAGTGAAAAATCGGATACTTAGCATCACTCTTACCGTGGTATTGTCCCTATGTATTTGTACTGTTAATGTGAATAATAATATGGGAATGACTGTATGTAAAGCTCTCTCAAGTCAATAGTCCTAATAGTGAGGAGGATTGATTTCAGTATCAATGGTTTCATCCTCTGCTAGTGTAGTGGGTGGTGTTGTGAATGACATCTTATAATGATCGTCACAGGTTAGAATGGCATGCGTAGAGGCTGTGTTCAGTCATGGTGTGGAGACTTGAAAAGGCCTGTTAAATACAATTCAGAATGATATGGCTTGGTGAGGAAATCCACACTGGTTATCATTGGATTGATTGCATGCTCCTTTACTTGTTAGATAAAGACTAAGGATATGCCTTAGCAAGTAACTCAAGATGCTATAAAATGTCATCCACTTAGATAACATAAATCAGTAATGGAGCAACTTGAGACTGCTTTTGTCTTCTCAGGAACCAGATGTGCCACTGACTTTGCTGAGGTCCCCTCTATTCTCATGGAGTACTTTGCCACTGATTATCGTGTAGTGAACCAATTTGCCCGCCATTATCAAACAGGACAGGTACACAAACTCACCATTTTTTTTGTGTTACTAGATGGGTTACTGTAAAGATATTGTGCTGTAGTCCTGCTGAGAAATGAATGTCTTTGTGTTTTTGCAGCCTCTGCCTCAGAGCATGGTGGCTCGTCTGTGTGAGTCCAAAAAGGTGTGTGGTGCGGCAGACACTCAACTACAGGTAAATCCCCCTGACATACAACAACAATGAACAAAATGGGTCACAGCTTTTCCTTGAATGGGATACATTAACACTCATGGGTTACGTTGACACTGAACTCTCATGCAAATGCACATTACAAGGGCAAAACATTTTGCTCTCAAACTGTTTAAAATGTACTGGCACGGCAGCAAACACTGACAACTGTTATCTGCTAATCTTTATAGTAGTTTTTTAACAAGGTATCCTATATTGTTAGCGTTGTTTTAAAAACTCACTTAAACACAATAGACATAACACATATCCTGTAGGTGCTTTGCCTGAGTGATTGATGGTAGATAAGTGTAGAGACTTAACAGATATCAGCCTTTTTCAGGCAACAGAAAATTACTTAACTCTAAGTGGGATATTTGGGAACGTTTCAAAGGTTTAACATGTAACTACATGAATGATTCAGCATGTTTATTTTTTATGTGGACAGATTTTCTACTCTGCTCTGGATCAAATGTATCATGGAAAACCCCAAAACCGATCAACGACTGATATCTTAAAGGACATGCAGCAGAAATTCTACGGCCTACCGTACACTCCAAACACGGTGGGTACCTCGGTGTCAAAATGCTCTTTGCCTTCACTGAGTTGGTCTATAGAACTTTGATTAAGAGCTCAATTACAGCCTTTACAGTTAATGAATGTTTGAGGGGACATTCTTTGCTTAATCCCCAAATCTTTACCACGGTGTCTGCCTTCTCCCGTGCAACAGAGGGACAAAAACAGAGCAGAGAGAGGGAGTTATTTTTGGGATATTCTTCTCTGGCTTTGTGGTTTTATATCTCTTACCCAGGCGCAGCACCGTTTAAGGGATTAAACCTTTTTTGGAGGCCCTGCTCAAATAACAAAGCAGAGGTATACTTTGAATGAGCACTCCCTGGGGGAAATATTTGAAACTCTTCTTTCTGTGGTCCTTTTAATGAAAATAGTCAGGAGGGAATAGAGAATGTAAAACACAGCCATCATTTAACAGGAATGGTCATCATAAGGCATTTATCCTCATCTGTAATTATGTGGGCCATCAGGAATAGACGGCACTCAGTCAACTATATTCCACCTTCTTTAATTGAGCTTACAAGCCATAGTTGCTTTAGCCTCGCTAAAAGTCCTACTTCCACTTTTATCCATGCAGCTAACGACCTCCCAGGGGAGTGTGGTTAATGTTATATACTTTCCTTTCTGTCTGAGTAATTTTTCTTTAACTATAGAACCATGCCGAAACTCAACATTTCACTCAAATTACATATGTTATGATGGGATGAGTAGTTTTCCTCCTTTTAGCCCCACTTACAAAATTCCTAATTGTGTTGTTAAAGGATCTGTCATGGGATTGGAGCAAGTGGAAACAGATTTGTTTATATTCTGCTAAAAGGAACATATTTTTTATTCTCTTCTCCCTGCGCTCGCAAAAAAGCAGTGAAGCCAAACTTTCCACACTAAACTGAACATTTGAATGGCTAATAGGTTACAGAGAGACCAAAATGATAAACACTGGGGTGATTGTGACATGTGTATGGTTTATAGACCAGGGGTATCAGTTCTGACTGGAGAGAAAGACTATCAGCTGTTGTTGAGTACATGGACCAAATGGTTATCCCATGCTGCTCTGACTTTCCGTGTCTTTGTCTGTGTGGATCAAAAGGGATCTTTCGCTGAGATGTTGACTGGACTATGACCTTCTCAAGTTGGACGGCTCAAAAATAAAGCAGAGCAATGGTGTCTGAACTGATTAGTTTGAATGTTCACTGTCCATCTCTAAGTTTCAGCCATTCTTTGTCATACCTGTAATTACGTTTCATGTTCTAAGGTCTTGTGCGGTTGGGGATATCTTGCCACAGCAAGATGAGGATGAGTTCAAACCGGGTGACCTGATATATGCTATAGGCCTCTGGTACTGCCGTCCGGGCGGCTGGTGAACTCTCCTCATGATTTGTGCTCAGTTTCCCAATATTTTGGTTTCCCCAATGTACTGCCTCTGTCAGGAGTACTGTTTACCCTTATTAAAGTCATTAGGGCCCAGATGGGACCCGTCATGCAGACACTTTGCGGCTTAAGCCTGTTTCACGCTAGAGGATCATCCACCCAGCCTGGAGAACTCTTTCACACTGCCCGCTGTTTAAATAAGCAGCACCTCTCTCAAAGGCAGAGTACATTAGCCCCTTTAAACTCATCTATCGCACCTATCCAAGACGGTACTGTAAAGAGCACAGTCGGGGAAAAACCTTCTCCTAAGAGCTAAAGTCACTCATTAATTTATAAAGATCTGGGCCCACATTTTGATGTTAGTTAGGGCAACTTCATTTGGTGATATCTATGTGACTCTAGCAAGGTTCGTAAGGTTCCTTATGCATTACAGGCTCAATGCTCTGATACAATACTTACAGTACTTAGCTTTTCATTTGTGTTTTACAACCACCGTGGAGAATAGGGTATAATTTAGTTTTGTTCCACTGCTGCTTTCTGACTGAATGACTGAGTGTTTGCCAGGTGAATTTCCCCGGAGTCCAAAATCAGGCCTGATCATAGAGCATGTTGTCTTTACAGATAGGAAGTTGGACCCTCTAGGCAACAAGGGGAAAAGGAAATGTATGCACTCTGCCATTTAGGAATTTCCAAGTTTTGTTCCTTTTAAAAGCAAAGTAAAAGGTTTAAAGTAAAATGTATACAGTTAAATCAAAGTCCATATTTGACTTAATCATGGGCCAATTGAACTGTAGCATGAATTTTGAAGCAGAAAAAAACAGTGACCAGACAGTAACTAGAACAAACTGCAATAGACTTTCTTTAATGGCCCAAATAATATTGGGTATTTTCCTGAGGGGGAAGTAGATGATGATGACAGAAGAATGTCTCTGCTTGTCTTTTCCTTTAGCAACCTTTATGAGCGGGAACAGTTAAGTCTTCAAAGCTGAATTAGCCTTTCTTTCCAAACTACACTCTGCATTTAAAAAAATAAATAATGTTGTACCTTTATTTAACTAAGCAAGTCAGTTAAGAACACATTCTTATTTTCAATGACGGCCTAGGAACAGTAGGGTAACTGCCTTGTTCAGGGGCAGAACGACAGATTTTTACCTTGTCAGCTCGGGGGATTCGATCTTGCAACCTTCCGGTTACTAGTCCAACTCTCTAACCACTAGGCTACCTGCCGCCATGCGTAAGCTATTTTAATTGCATTCAATCTGTCTGTTTTTGTTATTGTTTTTTTATGTGAGATAAAATGTTTATTTGTCAGTATACATACAGTGGTGGTCTTTCTGAAATCATGGTATTCAGTGGAATCTGTTGAAAGCCAGTTTAATTTGGGTTATTTATTGGGTATGGTGTTGTTAATGATGTTGTGATCTTGTGAAATGCTTTTTTTTTCGTTCGCAGGCATGGCAGCTGAGATTCAGCCACCTCATTGGCTACGGGGCCAAGTACTACTCCTATCTCATGTCCCGCGCTGTGGCCTCCATGGTGTGGAAACAGTGTTTTGTTCAGGATCCTTTAAACAGGTGAGCCTGTGAGCCATTCAGCGTGTCCTCACATAAACTCTTGATCAGGAAATACACACAATATCAAGGCATGGCTGTCTGCTGCACTTAACTTTTGTAGGTGTGACTAAATGCAGGGTCCCTACGGAAGAAAAAAACTGTTTACTGTAGCAATACAATGAACTTCCTCCGAGGCAGTCATAAATCGGTGAAACATGACTTTATTAATAATGTAAAAATATATCAGGACCATTTGGTGATGTATTTTTGTGTGTCCCTTAAGATTTTTTGCCATGTGTAATCACACACCGGGAACTTGTTATGCTACATTCAATGATAGTACAGTGTGTCTGTTGTTATATCACTGAAAGTTACAGTACATTTGACTGCAAGGTATAAACTTGTTTGCGTTTCCAAGAAGACCGAGGCAAATGCTCTCTGACAAGCAACCTTCCCTGAGTAGTGTTAAGTCTCTCAGCTTGACATTGAACATGACATTAATATGAAATCCACACCAGCAGGTGTGGTACTGTAATCCAGTTAGAGCCACCAGCGTCCACATTACACAGCCCCACAGTCCTCCCTATCAGCTCTGCTCTGACTTTGACTTCACAGAGGCTTTGTTTAGAGATTCACCTCAGAGATTCGAGCCCCGCAGCCCTTTTTTCTCCGTCTTACTTTCTCTCCTTTCCCTTTGACATTGTTTATGTTCCACCTGTGGTTGTCGAACCTCTGTTTCCTATCATCAGCCCTGTGAGGAGAGAGCTGAGACTTTGCTCAGGGAAGGGAAGAGGAGCCGCTGGAGGAGAATGCATGTGGCTGTAATCTTATCTTTCCTCTCTCTCCCCCAGGGATATGGGAGAGCGCTACCGTAGGGAGATGCTGGCCCATGGGGGAGGGAAGGAGCCCATGCTCATGGTGGAAGGTATGTCATGGTCTTGACCAATGTGCCCTCTAAGCTGCGCACTTGCGTGGCCGAGCACCTCCTCCAGGAATGCCGCGAAGAAGAAATGCCAGGCCTCGCAGAGACACAAGAGATTGAACTACACCGAGTTTGCCCCATTAGTTTGCGCTATATAGATTAATGTTTTTTCTGTGGTCAAATCAACATTATATTAGCCCCTTTTCAATGCAACAAAACAAATCTAACTTTGCAAGATTGAGTCTGTGATTTTGTTGTAGGCAGAGCCAGAGCGCAAAGGAGTAGAATTCTATTGGTGGGGGTAGCTGACGAGCATTCTTTCAATCACCCATGAGTAAATCCGCTTTTCAGATTAAAGCGCATAGCTGTGCGTGTGCACATTTGTTTATATTCTTTGCTAGTTAGCAAGTTGTTAGCGAGTTATTAGCTCAGTTACAAAGAAGTATAACTTCAGCAATGGGGAGTTACTGCTTCCTACAAGAGCACAATACGTGTAGGCTTAGGCTATATTTCAAGCTGTCTTTGAAAAGCCAGTAAGGTAAAAAGCTTTGTCTTAATTAAAGGGGCAGTGTTATATTTTGAGACAGGCTTGAATATGCAAATAAGCCAATAGGCAGAGGGGTAGCCTACATTGTCTAATTCTCTGTATGGTAGTAATAATTAATTGTATTTTATAAAGTGGTTGCATCATAAAGTGGTTGCTTGCATCATAAAACACCTTAGCAATTTACAGTCACCTATTTGGCCCATGGTGTTACAGACTAAGTCAAAAATCATAAATTAATGTCTGGCCCTTCATAATGTAAAAAACATTCTTAAAAGTCTTGTGCAATGTTGGCCTGCATTGAACACCACAGCTATATCATAGAAATCAAAAGCTTTTTCCATGTTAAAATAATATGGGATTTGCTCCATTGATTTTGTTGGTATGGTCAAATAGCCACAATAGCCTATTGGCCACTGTTTAAAACTGTAAGGGTACAAACGTGCCCCGGAAGTTGCAAAACGTTGTCACAACGTACATGTTTCCGCTCACAAGACCTAAAATTTGCTCAGTGCCCCAAAACATTTGAGGGAATATTGGACTTGACCTGAGCCTCTGGACCGGTCATGTAGTGGCCCACTTCAGGCTGATTTACTTTATAAAAATATTTTATTGAAATTAGACCCCCTGTTTCTTGCCAATTTCGTGATATCCATTTGCGATCCAATTACGATCTTGTCTCATCGCTGCAACTCCACAACTGGCTCGGAGAGGCAACGGTCGAGTCATACGTCCTCCGAAACATGACCTGCCAAACCGCGCTTCTTAATACCCGCTTGCTTTACCCAGAAGCCAGTTGCATCAATGTGTTGGAGGAAACACCGTTAAACTGACGACTGGAGTCAGCCTGCAGGTGCCCGGCCCGCCACAAGGAGTCGCTAGAGCCCAATGAGCTGTAGTCAATGAATAGCATTCTCACGTAGGTGTTCCGTTTGTTCAGGTGGGAAAGGGCAGTGTGGAGTGCATTAGAGATTGCATCATCTGTGGATCTGTTAGGGCGGTATGCAAATTGGAGTGGGTCTAGGGTTTCTGGAATAATGCTGTTGATGTGAGCCATGACCAGCCCTTCAAAGCACTTCATGGCTACAGACGTGAGTGCTATGGGTCGGTAGTCATTTAGGCAGGTTACCTTAGTGTTCTTGGGCACAGGCACTATGGTGGTCTGCTTAAAACATGTTGGTATTACAGACTCGGACAGGGAGAGGTTGAAAATGTCAGTGAAGACACTTGCCAGTTGGTCAGCGCATGCTGGCAGTACACGTCCTGGTTATCCATCTGGCCCTGCGGCCTTGTAAATGTTGACATGTTTAAAGGTCTTACTCACATAGACTGCGGAGAGCGTGAACACGCAGTTTTCCGGAACAGCTGGTGCTCTCATGCATGTTTCAGTGTTATTTGCCTCGAAGTGAGCATAGAAGTAGTTTAGCTCGTTTGGTAGGCTTGTGTCACTGGGCAGCTCTCGGCTGTGCTTCCCTTTGTAGTCTGTAATGGTTTGCAAGCCCTGCCATATCCAACAAGCGTCAGAGCCGGTGTAGTACGATTAGAGATTAGTCCTGTATTGACGCTTTGCCTGTTTGATGGTTCGTCGGAGGGCATAGCGGGATTTCTTATAAGCTTCCGGGTTAGAGTCCCGCTCCTTGAAAGCGGCAGCTCTAGCCTTTAGCTTTAGTGCGGATGTTGCCTGTAATCCATGGCTTCTGGTTGGGGTATGTACGTACAGTCACTGTGGGGACGACGTCAACGATGGACTTATTGACGAAGCCAATGACTGAGGTGGTGTGCTCCTCAATGCCATCGGAAGAATCCCGGAACATATTCCAGTCTATGGTAGCAAAACAGTCCTGTAGCTTAGCATCTGCTTGATCTGACCACTTTTTATTGATCTAGTCATTGGTGCTTCCTGCTTGAATTTTTGTTTGTAAGCAGGAATCAGGAGGCTAGAATTATGGTCAGATTTGACAAATGGAGAGCAAGGGAGAGCTTTGTATTTGTTTCTTTGTGAGGAGTAAAGGTGGTCCAGAGTTTTTATTTTTTTTATTTAATTTTATTTAATTTTTTCTCTGGTTGCACATTTAACATGCTGGTAGGAATTTGGTAAAAGATTTAAGTTTCCTTGCATTAGAGTCCCCGGCTGCTAGGAGAGCCGCCTCTGGGTGAGCGTTTTCTTATGGCTGAATAGAGCTCATTCAGTGCTGTCTTAGTGCCAGCCTCAGTCTGTGGTGGTATGTAAACAGCTACAAACAATACAGATGAAAACTCTCTAGGTAGATAGTGTAGTCTACAGCTTATCATGAGATACTCTATCAGACGAGCAATAGCTCGAGACTTCCTTAGATTTCGTGCACCAACTGTTATTTACAAAAATACATAGTCCGCCACCCCTTGTCTTACCAGATGCCGCTGTTCTATCCTGCCAGTACAGCGTATAACCAGCCAGCTGTATTTAATAGTGTCGGTGTTCAGCCACGACTCCGTGAAGCATAAGATATTACCGTTTTGAATGTCCTGTTGGTAGTTTAATCTTCCGCGTAGGTCATCGATTTTATTTTCCAAAGATTGCACGTTTGCTAGCAGAATGGAAGGAAGTGGGGGTTTAGAACGTCGGACTAGTAACCGAAAGGTTGCAAGATCGAATTCCAGAGCTGACAAGGTGAAAAATCTGTCGTTCTGCCCCTGAACAAGGCAGTTAAACCACTGTTCCTAGGCCGTCATTGAAAATAAGAATTTGTTCTTAACTGACTTGCCTAGTTAAATAACGGTACAAACAAATATATAATTTCATCGCCTACGAATTCTCAGAAGGCAGCCCACCCTCTGGGCCCTTTTTCTCAACCTCGTCTTCACGCAAATCACGGGGATCTTTTCCTGTTCTCGAGAAAGCAGTATATCATTCGCTTCGGGCGAAAAGATTCTGCCAGTGGTAAGTAATCGCAGTCCTGATGTCCAGAAGTTATTTTCGGTCATAAGAGATGGTAGCGGCAACATTATGTACAAATAAGTTTTTAAAAATACGTTACAAACAGCGCAAATAAACGAACGAAAAACACAATCGGTTGGGGACATGTAAAACGTCAGCCTTCTTCTCCGGCGCCATTTTTTCAAGGAGTACCGGTACTGAGTCAATGTGCAGGGGTATGAGGTAGTTGAGGTAATTGATGTAATATATACATGTAGGTAGGGGTAAAAGTGACTAGGCAATCAGGATAGATAATAAACAGAGTAGCCGCAGTGTATGTGAACAGTTTAAAAGTGTCTATGTGAGGGTGTGTGTAGCGTCAATATGTGTGTGTGTGTGTGTGTGTGTGTGTGTTGGAGTGTCAGTGTAGTATGTGTGAGTGTCTGGGTAGAGTCCAGTGAGTGTGCATAGAGCCGGTGCAAGAGAGTCAGTGCAAATAAAAAGGGTGTCAATGCAAATAGTCAGGGTAGCCATTTGAGTAACTGTTAAACAGTCTTACTGCTTGGGGGTAGACCCTGTTCAGGAGCCTTTTTGTCCCAGACTTGACGCTCCGGTACCGCTTCGGTATCTTTTCAGCCTCCTGAGAGTGAAAAGGCGTTGTCCTGCCCTCTTCACGACTGTGTTGGTATGTTTGGACCATGTTAGGTCCATAGTGATGTGGACACAGAGGAACTTGAAGCTCTTGACCCGCTCCACTACAGTCCCATTGATGTGAATGGGTGCGTGTTCGGCCCTACAGTCCACGGTCAGCTCCTTTTGTCTTGCTAACGTTCAGGGAAAGGTTGTTGTCCTGCCACCAAACTCCCACGTATCTGACCTCCTCCCTATAGGCTGTCTCATTGTCGTCGGTGATCAGGCCTACCACCGTTGTGTTGTTGACGAACTTAAGATGGTGTTGGAGTCGTGCACGACCTAAGCAGTCGRGGGTAAACAGGGAGTACAGGAGGGAACTAAGCACGCACCCCTGAGGGGCCCCTGTGTTAAAGGTCAGCATGGCGGATGTGTTGTTGCCTGCTCTCACCACCTGGGGGCGGCCCATCGGGAAGTCCAGGATCCAGTTGGAGAGGGAGGTGTTCAGTCCCAGTGTCCTTAGCTTAATGAAGAGCTTAGTGGGCACTATGATGTTGAACGCTAAACTGTAGTCAATGAACAGCATTCTCACATACAGTTGAAGTCGGAAGTTTACATACACTTAGGTTGGAGTCATTAAAACTTGTTTTTCAACCACTCCACAAATTTCTTGTTAACAAACTATAGTTGGCAAGTCGGTTAGGACATCTACTTTGTGCATGACACAAGTCATTTTTTCAACAATTGTTTACAGAGATTTCTGCACTTATAATTCACTATCACAATTCCAGTGGGTCAGAAGTTGACTGTGCGTTTAAACAGCTTGGAAAATTCCAGAAAATTGTCATGGCTTTAGAAGCTTTTGATAGGCTAATTGACATAATTTGAGTCAATTGGAGGTATACCTGTGGATGTATTTCAAGGCCTACCTTCAAACTCAGTGCCTCTTTGCTTGACATCATGGGGAAGTCAAAAGAAATTAGCCAAGTCCTCAGAAAAAAGATTGTAGACCTTCACAAGTCTGGTTCAGCCTTGGGAGCAATTTCCAAACGCCTGAAGGTACCATGTGCATCTGTACAAACAATAGTACGCAAGTATAAACACCATGGGACCACGCAGCCGTCATACCGCTCAGGAAGGACACGCATTCTGTCTCCTAGAGATAGACGTACTTTGGTGCGAAAAGTGCAAATCAATCCCAGAACAACAGCAAAGGACCTTGTGAAGATGCTGGAGGAAACAGGTACAAAAGTATCTATATCCACAGTAAAACGAGTCCTATATCGACATAACCTGAAAGGCCGCTCAGCAACGAAGAAGCCACTGCTCCAAAACCGCCATAAAAAAGCCCGACTACGGTTTGCAACTGCACATGGGGACAAAGATCGTACTTTTTGGAGAAATTACCTCTAGTTTGATGAAACAAAAATAGAACTGTTTGGCCATAATGACCATCGTTATGTTTGGAGGAAAAAGGGGGAGGCTTGCAAGCCGAAGAACACCATCCCAACRGTGAAGCACGGGGGTGGCAGCATCATGTTGTGGGGGTGCTTTGCTGCAGGAGGGACTGGTGCACTTCACAAAATAGATGGCATCATGAGTCAGGAAAATTATGTGGATATATTGAAGCAACATCTCAAGACATCAGTCAGGAAGTTAAAGCTTGGTTGCAAATGGGTCTTCCAAATGGACAATGACCCCAAGCATACTTCCAAAGTTGTGGCAAAATGGCTTAAGGACAACAAAGTCAAGGTATTGGAGTGGCCATCGCAAAGCCCTGACCTCAATCCTATAGAAAATTTGTGGCCAGAACTGAAAAAGCGTGTGCGAGCAAGGAGGCCTACAAACCTGACTGTTACACCAGCTCTGTCAGGAGGAATGGGCCAAAATTCTCCAAACTTATTGTGGGAAGCTTGTGGAAGGGTACCCAAAACGTTTGACCCAAGCTAAACAATTTAAAGGCAATGCTACCAAATACTAATTGAGTGTATGTGAATTTCTGATCCACTGGGAATGTGATTTATTTCAGCTTTTATTTCTTTCATCATTCTCTCTACTATTATTCTGACATTTCACATTCTTAAAATAAAGTGGTGATCCTAACTGACCTAAGACAGGGAATTTTTACTAGGATTAAATGTCAGGAATTGTGAAAAACTGAGTTTAAATGTATTTGGCTAAGGTGTATGTAGACTTCAACTGTAGGTGTTCATTTGTCCAGGTGGGAAATGTGTGGAGTGCAATAAAGTTTGCGTCGTCTGATCTGTTGGTGCGTTCATGGCTACAGATGTGAGTGTTACTGGGCGGTAGTCATTTAGACATGTTACCTTGTCGTTCTTGGGCACAGGGAATATGGCGGTCTGCTTGAAACATGTAGGTATTACAGACTGGGTTAGGGAGAGGTTGAAAATGTCAGTGTAGACACTTGCCAGCTGGTCAGCGAATGCTCTGAGTATGCGTCTGGCCCTGCAGCCTTGTGAACGTTAACCTGTTTACTCACATTGGCTACAGAGAGCGTGATCACAAAGTCGTCCGGAACAGCTGGTGCTCTCATGCATGGTTCAGCGTTGCTAGCCTCGAAGTGAGCATAGAAGGCATTTAGCTCGTCTGATAGGCTTGTGTCACGTCACTGGGTAGTTCACGGCTGGGTTTCCCTTTGTAATCCGTGATTGTTTGTAAGCCCTGTCACATCTGACGACCATCAGAGCCAGTGTAGTAGGCTTCGATCTTAGTCCTCTTTTGATGCTTTGCTTGTTTGATGGTTTGTCGGAGGGCGTAGCGCAGGGGTGGGCAACTCCAGTCCTCGAGGACCTGATTGGTGTCACACTTTTTCTCCTTCCCTAGCAAACACAGCGGGGATAATCAAATTGCATTCTAAACTAAAGATCATGATTAGGTGATTATTGGAATCAGGTGTGTTAGCTAGGGCTGGGGAAAAGTTGTGACACCAATCAGGCCTTCGAGGACTGGTATTGCCCACCCCTGGCATAGTGGGAAATCTTAAGCGTCCGGATTAGTGTCCCACTCTTTGAAAGCGGTAGCTCTGTCTTTTAGCTCAGTATGGATGTTTCCTGTATGTAATCCATGGCTTCCTGTTGAGATATGTACATACAGTCACTGTGGGGATGATGTCGTTGATGCTCTTATTAATGAAACCGGTGACTGATGTGGTAAACTCCTCAATGCTTCCAGTCTGGGCTAGTGAAACAGTCCTGTCGCTTTAATTAACTGTTAAGATACACTACATGTGGACACCCCTTCAAATTAGTGTATTGGGCTATTTCAGTCACACTCGATCCTGAAGTGTGTATACAATCGATCACACAGCCATGCAATCTCCATAGACAAACATTAGCAGTAGAATGGCCTGTACGGAAGAGCTCATTGATTTTCAACGTGGCACCGTCATAGGAGGCCACCTTTCCAACAAGTCAGTTTGGCAAAATTCTGCCCTGCTTGAGCTGCCCCGGTCAACGGTAAGTGCTGTTGTTGTGAAGTGGAAACGTCTAGAAGCAACAACGGCTCAGCCGCGAAGTGGTAGGCCACACAAGCTCACCGAATTGGACCGCTGAGTGCTGTAGTGCATAAACATCTTTTGTCCTCGGTTGCAACACTCGCTACCGTGTTCCAAACTGCCTCTGGAAGCAACGTCAGCACAATAACTGTTCGTCGGGAACTTCATGAAATGGGTTTCCATGGCCGAGCAGCCACGCACAAGCCTAAGATCACCATGCACAATGCAAAGCGGCGGCTGGAGTGGTGTAAAGCTCACCGCCATTGGACTCTGGAGCAGTGGTAACGCGTTCTCTGGAGTGATGAATCACGCTTCACCATCTGGCACTCCGATAGATGAATCTGGGTTTGGTCGATGCCAGGAGAATGCTACCTGCCCTAATGCATAGTGCCAACTGTAAAGTTTGGTGAAGGAGTAATAATGGTCAGGGGCTGTTGTTCATGCTTCGGGCTACAGTAGGCCCCTTAGTTCCAGTGAAGGGACATCTTAACACTACAGCTTACAATGACATTCTAGATATTCTGTGTGGAACAACTTGACTGTCCTGCACATTGCCCTGACCTCAACCCTATTGAACACCTTTTGGGATGAAATGGAATGCCTACTGCGAGCCAGGTGTAATCGCCCAAACCCAGTGCCCGACCTCACTAATGCTCTTGTGGCTGAATTGATGCAAGTCCCCGCAGCAATGTTCCAACATCTAATGGAAAGCCTTCCCAGAAGAGTGGAGGCTGTTATAGAAGCAAAGGGGGATCAACTCCATATTACTGTACAGTAGGTCGTTATGGCAGTGCGTGCACATCATCTTGTCTACATGATTTACTATATCATCATGACCACTTCAATTACTGTAATAAAGTAAGGATTGTTTACATGTGTCTGTTCAAGCCTTTAGAAATGGTGTACTGGTTTTGAGAAACTAACTAAAAATCGGGGAACATTTTGAGTGAGTACAGTAATTAGTCATTGGAAGTGACATGTTTACTATGAAGATTTTTGTATTTGCACAGCCTCAAGGCAATATCATTTTAGAAACACTTACATAAACCAACACTGAGCAAACCGAACCCCGTTACAGAAGTTTGCAGATAAAGTGGTCTGTTTCCCTGCTGTTCCCTGCAGTAAGGGTCCGGGGTCTGGGGGTGGAGGATCTTGGTTGAAAGGTGAAGGGGCAGGTTGGGGGAACCCGGCGCAAGCCCAGAGAGGTTCCTCAGAGGCAGGCCTGGTCTCTTTATCTGGGTGGCTCCCTGCCCGCTCCATGCTGCGCCTGGACGTTTCCCAGGCAGCCAGCATGTGGTGAAAAGTAGCCCCGGGATTAAATGGCAGCAGAGAGCATGAAAGGTGATCGACTGACGGCCCATGCTGACTGAAGCCCTCTGTTCAAGGGCCCAGGCCGCCACAGAGGGGGCTTTCATGGGCCTGCTGTTTCCCATAGCCTCCTCTGCCCACCACGGATCAGAAGGGGCACATGGGACAATGGAGCTACCTAAGCAATGGAGCAGGTCCCAGGACCTGGCCTCTCAGCTCAGCCTGGCCCAGTTGGCCTAATCAGGTGTGGATATAATGACCCTGTTCTGAAGTTAATAAACCTTCTGAGCCTGGTTCTATTGGCCTTGGTTCTAGTCTGCTACTCCTTTGTCTCCCTCTGGTTTAATCAGAGGATCACTGTATGCGTAGTATGAGTCTTTAATCACCATAGTACAGTATGAATGAGTCCTTATGAACTTAGGAGGATTTAATTTATAGTCACATTGATGTAGTCATTCTAAGTTACCAGAGGTTCAATCAATGCTCTAAATGTATTTTCCTCCTCAAATAGTTAGACATCCTCCTCCAAACTGCTCTTTGCAATGTTTGTCATCACTCTTGTCATGGTTGTTTTTTTTAACTGTTTTTAAAAGCTGTTTCAAGAAAGAACGAGTTTCCTTAACTTCAAAGACATAACTATAGTGGCAATAAGAAGATAGTTTGCCGCCAGGTTAGAAAGAGGTAATTACTTAAACACCTTGACATGTTTTAAATGGTTATGATCAAAACGTAAAGTGCTAGAGAAACCAGAAATCTGTTATGAACTGTATGATTATGAGTGATTGTTGCTCAACCCTGTTTGTTCAAAGAGCTTGTCGTACTCAGCATTATGTTATTGAGTAGGAGGGGCAATATGGTATATGCAAATATGTAATAGTGATCTATTACTTTCTACTGGTGAAAGTGACATTAACACATGCAACAATAACTTCAACACATAAAAAAACACTATCTCAGCGATGCCAAGGCAGTTCCTAATGTCTGTCTCTGCTCTAATCTTCTGTGGTCGGTCAGTCAGTCAGTCTGGGACAAGCCTAAATCCCAAGGTGTGGCCAGGCTGGGCTGCCCCAGCACCAGATGACACAGCAGAGCAGCACTCTAGAAGTAGTGGGATTAATGGCTGATCAACAAATGTGGCTCAGCCTGGCACTTTGATGCAGGCAGCTTCTACTGAGACGGAGTCCGTTTCCCTTCCGTCCATCCCCGAGTCCTCATTACCCTTTTGTTACTCTGCTGTTAGCCAGCCACAGAGATACACATCACCACCCTCTGTAAAGTAAATAAATAGTGCTGCACTGCACATACTACCTAAACGCAGCCTTTATTTCAGTAATTTTAATGTTTTTAATGGACCTTAGTTCTTCCGTATGTACCTGTATTTTAAGCACAGGTTAGTTACGCAGCTGTTCAACAAAAGTTCACTGTACAACAAATCGTGCATACAGACTCTCAGCTGGAATACTGTAACATTTTCTTCTGTAGAAAGCTCAGACTGACAAATAATTGTTCTTTCCATGGATAAAAGACTTGAAACAATACTTCTGCTGTCCCAGCAAATTGCTCCTTTTCAGAATACAGAACTAATGGATTACACATTTAATGCCATATAGACCCATTGATGTATGAGTCTGGTTTGCTTTAAAGTCCTCAGGGCACAGTGGTCATGTTGGAGTGTCTTGGGAGCCTTTTAAGCAGGTTGTGCAATAACCTTCATCAAGGGACATCTTGGTTAAACTTAACCTAATAGCCTGTTTACCTAACCCTGTTTAGTGTTAAATCTTGGCGTTTAATAAAGTAATAAAAGCCCCACCCTGTGGTAATTTGATTTTGGAAATACTTTTATTTACTAGCCACTTTTGTTAACATTATTGGCATATATAATGACATGTAATGGGCATAGCCTCATACCTCAGAGCAGTGCCATTGTGAATGGAGAATGCCAATATCTAAAGGCAATATGACTAATTTGACAAATCCATCATTCTCGGTTGCCAGACTGGGCAGGAGCAGAACATAGCTTACAGGCCTGTCCCAGGGTTTGACAGGGTTGTCTCTTTTTGTGTAAACAAGAATGATTATTCTACGGCTATGATTTCACTTATGTTTTTCCTTTGCCGATGTTTTCCAACAGGATCCGGCACCTCTGTTTTGGACTGTTTAGTTCCAGAACCATTTGCCAGGATCCGGTACCTCTCGTGGCATGAAGAATCATTTCAGACACACCTACTCATTCCAGGGTTTTTCTTAATTTTTTACATTTTCTACATTGTAGAATAAGTGAAGACATCACAACTATGAAATAACACACATGGAATCATGTATTAGCCCAAAAAAGTGTTAAACAAATCAAAATATATTATATATTTGAGATTCTTCAAAGTAGCCACCCTTTGCCTTCATGACAGCTTTGCACACTCATGGCATTCTCTCATCCAGCTTCATGAGGAAGTCACCTGGAATGCATTTCAATTAACAGGTGGGCCTTGTTAAAAGTACATTTGTGGAATTTCTTTCCTTAATGCGTTTGAGCCAATCAGTTGTGTTATGACAATGTAGGGGTTGTATACAGAAGATAGCCCTATTTGGTAAAAGACCATGTCCATATTATGGCAAGAACAGCTCAAATAAGCAAAGAGAAACAAAAGTCCATCATTACTTTAAGACATGAGGGTCAGTCAATGTGGAACATTAAAAGAGCTTTGAATGTTATTTCAAGTGCAGTCACAAAAACCATCAAGCGCTTTGATGAAACTGGCTCTCATGAGGACCGCCACAGGAAAGGAAGACCCAGAGTTACTTCTGCTGCAGAGAATAAGTTCATTAGAGTTCACTGCACCTCAGATTGCAGCCCAAATAAATGCTTTACGGAGTTCAAGTAACAGACACATCTCAACATCAACTGTTCAGAGGAGACTACGTCAGTCAGGCCTTTATGGTTGAATTGCTGCAAAGAAACTAGTACTAAAGGACACCAATAAGAAGAGACTTGCTTTGGCCAAGATATACGAGCATTAGACCGGTGTAAATCTGTTCTTTTGAGTCCAAATATGAGATTTTTGGTTCCAACCACCGTGTCTTTGTTAGACGCAGAGTAGGTGAACGGATGATATCCGAATGTGTGGTTCCCACTGTGAAGCATGGAGAAGGTGTGATGGTGAGGGGGTGCTTTGCTACTGACACCGTCAGTGATTTTTTTTTTTGAATTCAAGACACACTTCACCAGCATGGCTACCACAGCATTCTGCAGTGATACGCCATCCCATCTGGTTTGCGCTTAGTGGCACTATCATTTCTTTTTCAACAGGATAATGACCCAACACACCGCCAGGCTGTGTAAGGGCTATTTGACCAAGGAGAGTGATGGAGTGCTGCAGCAGATGACCTGGCCTCCACAATTACCCGACCTCAACCCAATTGAGATGGTTTGGGATGACTTAGACCGCAAGTGCTCAGCATATGTGGGAACTCCTTCGAGACTATTGGAAAAGCATTCGAGGTGAAGCTGGTTGAGAGAATGCCGAGAGTGTGCAAAGCTGTCATCAAGGCAAAGGGTGGCTACTTTGAAGAATCTCAAATATAAAATATATTTAGCATTGTTTAACACTTTTTTGGTTACTACATGATGTGTTTTTTCATAGTTTTGATATCTTCACTATTATTCTTCAATGTAGAAAATAGTACCAAATAAAGAAAAAACCCTTGAATGAGTAGCTATGTCCAAACTTTTGACTGGTACTGTGTGGTGTGTGTGTGTGGTGTGTGCAAATGCATGTTGTGTGAAGTGGAAGCAATGAATGTGGCTGTGTCGTGTGTTGTGTGAGCGCGGTGGTTGGATTCAATGTGTTTGTGACGTTGTGTGTGTGTGTGTGTGTATTAGTGTTAATGTCACTGTCCCCACTACAACAACTAAAAATACTTGTAATTTTGTCCTTGAAACAATTAAAATACTGTAGAAATTCATTCATTCCTATGGAGGACTACTCCTTCTGAGGAGTACCAATATGGCCAACTGGTGGCTTCAAAGCCTCTCATTGGCCAATACATAGAATTTGCATTCTGGTGTTTATATACATCATTGGCGTTTACCTGCTGGTTGCTCTTTTGTCACATTGTGACTCTGGTTATGCAGATTAGTCTCCATGCTTATTTAACACACTAACCTGCAGCACGGCAGGCTGCAGGCTCCCGGCCAGTCCACTGCAAATCCCCTTGTGGAGAGGTGTCTGGAAATAGCTGTCATTAGAGAAAGTGCTAGTGATGCTGCAGACAGCCTTGTGGATCCAGATTAGTGACTGCAGAGTGAGATCTATGGTGAGATACTTAGATGAGCTCACCATTCCCAGCCCAATGATGTCATGTTTTTGTGAAAATCCATTTGAGTTAAACCGTGCATGCATAGCATTTAGTGGTTAGCCCTCTAAGGTTCATATATGCAATATTATATTACTGCCCTATAATGTCATAGTTTTGTGAGGAAAGAAAAACATGTAGATTTGAATAGTCCATAGATTTCTGCAATTGAAAATAGCAGGTTTAGCCAAATATTGTACTACTGCAGTATCATCCTCTAGGTCAGTGGCTTTTTATAGTCCTGTATCCCTTCAAACATTCAACCTCCAGCTGCGTACCCCCTCTAGCACCAGGGTCAGCACACTCTCAAATGTTGTTTTTTGCCATCATTGTAAGCCTGCCACACACACACTATACGATACATTTATTAACATAAGAATGAGTGTGAGTTTTTGTCACAACCTGGCTTATGGGAAGTGACAAAGAGCTCTTATAGGACCAAGGCTGAAATAATAATAATAATCAATAATTTAGCTCTTTTATTTAACCATCTTACATATAAAACCTTTTGTTCGTCGAAAATTGTGAGTAACTCACCACAGGTTAATGAGAAGGGTGTGCTCAGTCTTATATAATTTTCCACACACAGTCTGTCTGTATTTAGTTTTCATGTTAGTGAGGGCCAAGAATCCACTTTCACATAGGTACGTGGTTGCAAAGGGCATCCGTGTCTTAACAGCGCGATTTGCCAAGGCAGGATACAGTACTCTGAGCGCAGCCCTATCCAAAAATCTGGCAGTGGCTTCTGATTTAAATTCAATTTTCACAGAACCGCTTGTTGCAATTTCAATGATCCTCTCTTGTTCAGATATCGGTAAGTGGACTAGAGGCAGGGTATGAAAGGGGTAACAAATCCAGTTGTTTGTGTCATCCGTTTCGGGAAAGTACCTGCGTAATTGCGCACCCAACTCACTCAGGTGCTTCGCTATATCACAATTGACATTGTCCGTAAACTTGAGTTCATTTACACACAAAAAATCATACGATGATGGAAAGACCTGTGTGTTGTCCTTGTTAATGCAAACAGAGAAGAGCTCCAACTTCTTAATCATAGCCTCAATTTTGTCCAGCACATTGAATATAGTTGCAGAGAGCCCTGTAATCCTAGATTCAGATCATTCAGGCGAGAATTAGCATCACCCAGATAGGCCAGTCGTGTGAGAAACTCGTCATCATGCAAGCGGTCAGACAAGTGAAAATGATGGTAAGTGAAGAAAACTTTAAGCTCGTCTCTCAATTTAAAAAAAAAAAAAAGTCAGTACTTTGCCCCTTGATAACCAGCGCACTTCTGTATGTTGTAAAAGCGTTACATGGTCGCTGCCCATATCATCGCATTGTGCAGAAAATACACGGAGTTCAGGGGCCTTGCTTTAACAAAGTTAACCATTTTCACTGTAGTGTCCAAAATGTCTTTCAAGCTGTCAGGCATTCCCTTGGCAGCAAGAGCCTCTCGGTGGATGGTGCAGTGTACCCAAGTGGCATTGGGAGCAATGCGCGTTACCACTCCACTATGTCTACCTGTCATTTCTTTTGCGCCATCAGTACAGATACCAACATGAGCAGCAGCTACGTTTGGCTACATACGGACCGTTAGTGGAATTCCTACGAGAGAGTAATGGTTAATGTGATTGGATGTTAATTATTTGACTAGGCTACCTGTATTTGACATTGTGTTGTTATTTCGCTGAACACTAGATGGTTTAATTTTATTTTTGGCAGTGAAATGAGGCTACTCAGGCGAGAAAACAACCTCACCCAAATGTATAGCCCCATTGGAAAATATAAATGGACTGTTTAAAAATGTGAAGGATTTTTTTTTTTTTTTTAAGAAATTGTGAATCACATTTGGCGTACCCCGATGGCAGTGCGTGTACCCCCCCCCCCCCGTTTGGGAATACCTGCTCTCTGTGATTCAGTGGATGTTTTTCTACCAGAGAACATGTTATCTTATGCCACTATCGGCAAACCACAATGCTTACAAGCTGAACATCAAGTAWGATCTAGTTTTTAATAAACCCCTATCATACGAGTGCCTGAAAACCACCACCTTCATGTGGGTTTAGAACCTTGGTTCGGAGGCCTTGTGACTGTGCTCTGGTTTATACCCCTATCTAGCTGTTGGGAGAGAGGGCGGGAGGGCGGGCAGCGTGAAACCTGCTTCTGACTGGTGGCTAAAGGGGAAGATGAACCCTGGTCTGTTTCTCACAAGGCTCCAGTGTGGGAGGCAGCCAGTTTAATGCAGGCCAGGGCCAAGCTCATTCAGGGCTCATTTTCCAACTGCTCAGCCAGTTTTAGGAAGGGAACTTCTCAGAGCCTCCCTGCTCCCTGAGGACTCCCTGCTGTGTGTGTGTGGTGGGGGGGATACATGCATGAATGAGTCTCTGTGTGTGTGTGTGTTTTATTATTGGAACCCTTTGCATGTGGTTATAAATGCAAGTGTGTTGTTCCTGAATTTTGATAAAAAATTGTATCTACATTTTCTTTTTAGTGCCTGTCTACTGCGTGTGTGTGTGTGTGTGTGTGTGTGTGTGTGTGTGTTGGAGGTGACCCATGCAGGAAGGAGGGGGGAGTGCCTATTTACATTGGCAGCAACACAAGGGGGAAATGAACTGACTTCAAAGCGAGAGTGCAGCGGAATTGTGAAGAGAGTGTGCGCTCCGTGCATGAGCTACCAGACACTCTCATAACACAGACACATATTCCCAGAGCTGCTCCGAATGGCCTGTTAGAAACATACTGGAGCAGGCTAGCAAGGAGATTATATGTGTATAGAGACACTCTACCCCCTCAATATCACACCTTTTGACGTTTGTACTGTTGCAGTGTTGAAACAACAAATGAGAACTTAGGAGTGTTTACTCTTGAGGACAACTTTAAAGGTACATTAATACACTTCTCTATGTACTCTTGCATTTAATGAATTGGCTCCGTGTTACCTGATATCCACTACAGGCCATAAGCTATATCTTATTTAACTGAAAGTTCTGCTTTTATATTTTAACTAAGGTGTTTCACTTCAATTCATTGGAGGAGTTTTACTTCAGTGACAGCATATAAACCTTTTTTAAAGGGCAATATGCTCAATCCCTGTCCGTGTATCTGTGTGACACAGGGATGCTGCAGAGACAGCCCACCATTGAGGACTTTGTGGACGCCCTGGTGACTGACCTGAACCCAGACTTTGAGACCTTCATCATGGACTCTACAAGCTGATTATCTTGATCGATCTTCAACTCTTCAATTCAGTTTGAGCCATGACTTGAATTGTGTTGCTGGGGAATGGACTCACGTGATCAGAAAATGCAATTAATTATTAATCCTTTCAAAAGGCAGATAACTGTAGCTGTATGCAGTCACTGTAAACATGTGTATTTGTATGCAATTTTTGTATACGAGCTAGCTATTTAGTGATTTGGCTCAACCATAGGTTCTGTGTGGTTCATGAAAGTCTGTGCAGATCTGTGCATATACCACATGTAATATACCATACTGTCTTACACATATTTTTGTCATTGATGCATATCAATTATGGAAAGCACAAAAAGTACATCATTTAATTCAGAATATTGCAATATTGAGCTATGTAATCTTCAGCACGTTGAGAATGTATGTTTGAAATATCTGTTCCAATATCCATGAAATAGATAAGTTGAAGTATGTAGACATTATTTGTATAATCTGCCCAAGAGAAAATACTCATATCTGTGAGCGTTGAATATCATTTTCTGCAAAAGTATGAGCAGTTCATTGTTATTTCCTGTTCAGATCAGACAGGACAAATACAACACCTGCTATTCCTGACATAGTGTTTTGACTTAAATGCAAATCTGCTCCCTCTGATTTGTCTGTGTTTCTGTTAAGGAGGGAGGGGAGGGGGTGGGATGGGAGGTTATGGGCTGAAGGAAGGATAGAGTCTCTTAGGTGTTGTGAATTGGAGATTTAAGGGATTTCTGATTAATTCACACAGAACGTGATCCAGACTGTGACGACTAGCTAAATCAAGTACCTCCGGCTGTTGCATCTGCTTCAACAGATTCTGCCTCTAATTACCAGGGGCTGAGGCTACAGCTGCTCCCCATACAATGTCCTTACTTGCCTAGCACTGATATCAGACCTGGGGAATCACCCATCAAGGTGGGATTTACTTCAGATGGTTAATCAAGGTGTGAACATGCTATCAAAGGGAGTGAGCTGGGTAGCTGTAACCACATGTAGGCCTACTGTACATCGCACAGAGCCATGAATAAATTCCTAAATATGAAATCACTAATGGAAGCTTTATTTTCATTACTCGTATCTAGTTTTGAACCAAATTCAATCATAATATTTTGTGGCAAGTAATATCTTTGAGTTTCAGAGAGACGCTACTGTATACTGAAGTGAATGTAGTGCGTGTGATGTAGTGATGATTGCAGGTTGTCTGTTGCAATTGGTGTAGGATTAAAGATGGGCCATTTCAATGTTAGTCACTAGAGACATTTGAACAACAATCAAAATCACATAGGTTGTCTTGTTGAAGTGGTTTATTTACAAATATATCAAATGAAAGTGTATATGCACAACCACCAATACTACAACTGAAAAAAGCAGGCATATTTGTCACTAGTCGGTCATGTCTACATTACAAAAATATTAACCTATTTTCTATTTTACAATATCTACAACAAATTTGATATCACACACAAACATTCCTCATTGTCTTAACTTGTTCAGTATTATCTAGATTGTCTTCCATGTGCACCAGAAATCACAGATGTACGTTTTGACATGCTTCTCTTACGCCCTTTAAGGAGATGTTGCCAGTTATTAACTTGTAACAGCGACTTCATGACAAAACACATCAATAGTCACAGTCACACTGTGGTACCGTTGCTGCTAGTCACCTACTTAAGCAGACATCAGAAACAAAGGGGAAGGCATCTATTTACTTTGTACCAGTCAACAATCATTTTGCATGCTTTCAACTTCATTACATCAGCCTCTGGCCCGGCAACCTCGCGTTGTGCATAGATTTCTTTTCAGTCTCTGCTCTTGTGCTTTATTTTGCCGTGAAGTCATTTGTTAGCATTTATTTGCAGTGCTGTGAAAAGGTATTTGCCCCCTTTCTGATTTTCTACATTTGTGCATATTTTCTGTACTGAATATTATGAGATCTTCAACCAAAACCCAATATTAGATAAAGGGAACCTGAATTTACAAATAACAAAAAAAATGATATTTATTTATTTAATTAACAAAGTTATGCAACACCCAATTCCCCTGTGTGAAAAAGTAGTTGCCCCCTTACACTCAATAACTGGTTGTGCCACCTTTAGCTGCAAGGACTGCAACCAAATGCTTCCTTTATTTGTTGATCAGTCTCTCACAACGCTGTGGA